>NW_018127887.1:5521716-5526578 GCF_001952655.1 Monopterus albus | reverse complement strand
AAAACAGTTTGTTAACACCTACTGAAGTAGGTGCAGTAGTAATTAGAAACAGATACAGCCTCACAGTAGCAGTTGTACAGAGCTGCATTATTAGTAGTAGTAGATCTAATAGCAGAAAAGTAGTAGAGTGGTACAAATCTTAGTTAAAGATACTGTAATTTAGTCATATAAGGAGCAGCAGAAGTAGTAGAAGTGGAAGTTGTAGTAGTAACAGTAGTACTGGTAAGACAGTAGTACTAATAGTAGCAGAAATAAAATGAAAAGTATATCAAATTGCTTCCGTTGTAAATACTTGTCACTTACTTTGTGAATATAGTGCACACAGCTCTCCTTCTCATAGTACTCCTTCACAGAGCTGTAGCCATGGAATTTTCTGCAGAACAAATCATGTGATGACATGAGTGATAGAGATCATTTCTAGAGTTTGAAGCCTAATTAAAGTCCAGCAAAGTGTCACCTCATGACGTTTTCATCGATCTGCATCAGAGACGTGGCTGTATACAGTCTGCTCAGGTCTGCATCACCAATGTTACTGGAGTTCATGCCCAACAAACTGCTCCTGTTGACAAGCACATTTGGACAAATCAGGGCAGGAAGCTAATTTCTTGTTTGCTGGTAAAGCAAAATGGTAAATCAATGGTACACTTTATGATTGATCAGCGACACTGTCATAATGAATGAACACAGTATGTAACTGTTAATGCTGCTGTGTCTTTCCACCTGTGTGACAGGATGAGCTGCTTCATTTTGTCTGCCAACAAAAAGTTGTAGACCCTCCGGCACTGGTCCCACTGAAGGAATGTTTCCTGGGCACTACAGACACAAATGTTTAAATGCATGCACGCACATAGAAATACACTGCAGTAAGAGAACACTTTGATTTGATTTATTCTTTCAAACATGTAACAACATTCAATATGTCAACACACATAAATCCACACAATTTCACAAATATATTTTCAGTTTGCTTATACCTAGTACATGCTTGAACGGAGTAGGAAGAAGTTAGACTTATCTAGTCCTACCCCCTAACATCATCTTATCATCATTGGTTTGCAAGCAGTATTACTACATGGATACATATTGCTCTTGCTTGAGGTACCGTGGGCCAGGCGTAAACTCAGAGGGGACAGAGCGTTTTCCATTGTGGCTCCTAAGCTATGGAATGCGCTGCCCCTTTACATCAGGCAGGCCGCCTCGTTGGCTATTTTTAAAACTTACTTGAAGACTCACTTGTATGCTTTGGCGTTTGATATGCTATGAGACTCTGTTTGGGCTGAGTTTTGGTTGATAGTATTTTGTTATTTTGCTATGTTGGTTCTTTTATGTTATTTTATTGGTATTTTAATATTGTAGTTGTCACGTTTTTAGATGTTTTGAATTGTATCTTATGTTAAGCACTTTGTTGGCCTCGGCTGTGTTCAAGTGCTTTATACAGTGCCTTGCGAAAGTATTCGGCCCCCTTGAACTTTGCGACCTTTTGCCACATTTCAGGCTTCAAACATAAAGATATAAAACTGTAATTTTTTGTGAAGAATCAACAACAAGTGGGACACAATCATGAAGTGGAACGAAATTTATTGGATATTTCAAACTTTTTTAACAAATAAAAAACTGAATAATTGGGCGTGCAAAATTATTCAGCCCCTTTACTTTCAGTGCAGCAAACTCTCTCCAGAAGTTCAGTGAGGATCTCTGAATGATCCAATGTTGACCTAAATGACTAATGATGATAAATAGAATCCACCTGTGTGTAATCAAGTCTCCGTATAAATGCACCTGCACTGTGATAGTCTCAGAGGTCCGTTTAAAGCGCAGAGAGCATCATGAAGAACAAGGAACACACCAGGCAGGTCCGAGATACTGTTGTGGAGAAGTTTAAAGCCGGATTTGGATACAAAAAGATTTCCCAAGCTTTAAACATCTCAAGGAGCACTGTGCAAGTGATAATATTGAAATGGAAGGAGTATCAGACCACTGCAAATCTACCAAGACCTGGCCGTCCCTCTAAACTTTCAGCTCATACAAGGAGAAGACTGATCAGAGATGCAGCCAAGAGGCCCATGATCACTCTGGATGAACTGCAGAGATCTACAGCTGAGGTGGGAGACTCTGTCCATAGGACAACAATCAGTCGTATACTGCACAAATCTGGCCTTTATGGAAGAGTGGCAAGAAGAAAGCCATTTCTTAAAGATATCCATAAAAAGTGTCGTTTAAAGTTTGCCACAAGCCACCTGGGAGACGCACCAAACATGTGGAAGAAGGTGCTCTGGTCAGATGAAACCAAAATCGAACTTTTTGGCAACAATGCAAAACGTTATGTTTGGCGTAAAAGCAACACAGCTCATCACCCTGAACACACCATCCCCATTGTCAAACATGGTGGTGGCAGCATCATGGTTTGGGCCTGCTTTTCTTCAGCAGGGACAGGGAAGATGGTTAAAATTGATGGGAAGATGGATGGAGCCAAATACAGGACCATTTTGGAAGGAAACCTGATGGAGTCTGCAAAAGACCTGAGACTGGGATGGAGATTTGTCTTCCAACAAGACAATGATCCAAAACATAAAGCAAAATCTACAATGGAATGGTTCACAAATAAACATATCCAGGTGTTAGAATGGCCAAGTCAAAGTCCAGACCTGAATCCACTCGAGAATCTGTGGAAAGAACTGAAAACTGCTGTTCACAAATGCTCTCCATCCAACCTCACTGAGCTCGAGCTGTTTTGCAAGGAGGCATGGGCAAAAATTTCAGTCTCTCGATGTGCAAAACTGATAGAGACATACCCCAAGTGACTTACAGCTGTAATCGCAGCAAAAGGTGGCGCTACCAAGTATTAACTTAAGGGGGCTGAATAATTTTGCACGCCCAATTTTTCAGTTTTTTATTTGTTAAAAAAGTTTGAAATATCCAATAAATTTCGTTCCACTTCATGATTGTGTCCCACTTGTTGTTGATTCTTCACAAAAAATTACAGTTTTATATCTTTATGTTTGAAGCCTGAAATGTGGCAAAAGGTCGCAAAGTTCAAGGGGGCCGAATACTTTCGCAAGGCACTGTATGTATTTCCCCAGTTTTCAACGCCATACTCTAAGTATGGTAAAATCAGTGAAGAATACAAAATGCGTAGTGCTTTCCCGTCCAAAATATATCTAACCCTTGCCAATATCGATATGTTTTTTGCTATTTTATGCTGAATATATCTGATATGAGATTTCCAGGTGAATTTATCAACTATGACACCTAGAAATTTAATTTCATATACTCGTTCTATATTAGCTCCCCCTATTTTCACTTGCAGTTCGTTATCTAGTCTACGATTCCCAAATACCATAAATTTAGTTTTATCCATATTCATAGATAGAATATTACTATCACACCATTTCTTTATCTTCTCACTTTAAAGATACTCCAACTTTTTTAAAGTGGTTTATGATGACATAAAGCATATTCATTCAGCCAACAAAGTTTTGACCAGAACTGGAGCTGAAACTGAAGTGAACAGGGTTCTTACTGTATCTGGACTTTCAATCATATCCACTCATGGTTGTGATCATTTGCTTGTCCTTCAGTCTACCAACCTGAGTGCGCTGTAGCCCTGACAGACACTGATGCAGCACAGCACTCGGTCCTGGTTTTGACAGTTCTCACCCAGGTACTTGCAGACGATGTTCCCCCCCAGACTGAAGCCCACAACCACCAGCAGAGTCTGGGGACAAGCTTGTTTGATGTAGTTCACCATGGCTGCAAACTCCCAGGTACAACCTGAATAAAAACAAAACACAACTGTCTAGAGCACTGTAAACATTTAGGTATGCTATTAAATAAGGCAGCTAAATCTTTTTATAAAAACTTTTAATTTTAACAATAACACTGTCTTCTTGCAATTAAGATTCTCTATATTTCCCCATTAATTTTTTTCTAGACAAAAGACATAAAGCTGTGTTTCCATGTTGCAACGGTTTCCCTAGTGTCAGTTCTCCTCCTGTTTCTCTGGAATCAGATTTGTCAAATGGTCAAACTTCACAAGACGACACATTATCAAAGCATGATGTTTCTCTACAAGCCCTTGCTTCTTGTGTAGTTAGGCAGCACCAATTTAATGAACCAACATGATCAAGTTCTTCTTTCTGAGTCACCGACCACCATGTATTCCCTCTTTACCGTAGGTGAACATGCGTGGTGAGGTGAGCTCCACGTTGGGCAGGGCTCCGAGATGGTTGAGGACAGCACAGCGGTAGCCCTGCCGCTGGGAGTGATCCACAAAGGTCCGAATGTAGCTCTTCTCGCTATGGTTACCAATCCCAGGGCAGATTACCATGGTAATGTCATCTGACACACAAACAGACAAACAACAGGGAAAACATTCACAAACATACTAAGTGGAGATGTGTGTGGGAGTAAAAGTGGATGTTGTGGGTGGTTTGATTTAATTGGCTGCTGAAATGCATGGCGTTTTCCCTCGAGGGAGTTCATTAGTACTTTTCCTGCTTGTGCATACTGTAGTATGAGCTGCTTGTTACATGAGACTAATGCACTCCCGATCCCAACAAGCACATATAGCAAAAAATAACAACTTAATAAAACAATCATCAGTGATGTCTTTATCAAAAAGAGATTTAAAGCTATGATTGGTAGTTGTGAACAGAGTAAATCCAAAGCCAGCTGCTTTGGTGCTTGACCAGAGAGGCTGGTATTGGCCCCTGACCTCCTGTGCTGTGGTCTCCCAATGGTTCAAAGAGGTCAAAGGTCGCTGTGGCTCCATCCTGCATTGGGAGAAACTTGCGGACCCCGCAGGGTATTGGGGTGTTGACGCGTCCCAACTTGCCGTACAGGACTGTCTGAAGATGACCGCT
>NW_018127887.1:5491330-5521698 GCF_001952655.1 Monopterus albus | reverse complement strand
TGAGAAATGTATCTGGAGAGAAGGACGAGTTCCATGTTATACAACACCGCTGAAGATGTGTCAGCACAATCTTAGCAAAGGCAGCTACACATACCACTCCAACCATAGCAGGTGGCAGAGAAACATTTTCATGTCTCCAAATCATGCAAGTCTGGACACCTCATTCACACACTTCTTATAATAAGTGGAGCCACATGTGCAAATCAGTGTTCAGCTTGTGCATGTTCACATACAGTACAAGGTCTATTTGTCATTAACTTTACCATTAACTTGAACACATTGGATACATATCTGCAGACACTCCCACTCTGTAAACATACTGTTTAGCAAGAAATGAAGAGCAGAGCTGAAACCTCTGATTTTACAGCTGAAAGTCTGTACAGGTCTTGGGAATTACTTTGTTGTGCAAAGTCTTTTGTGGTTCCACAGGGAGACATATGGGGAGCAAATGAATAGCCTTATGGGATGTCACTTGAGTCAGTGTTGGCTGGTGCTGAAGACCACAGTTTGAAAAGGAATAGGCGCAAATCTGGTGTGTGGCACTAGAAAAGACGTGAGCTTACCACACCTCTGTCACCTGCTCCTCATCTCTGCTCGGGGGTAGCAGATTCAGACTACATTAGCCACTACCAGCATAACACACCCAAATATCTTACTGTAATTACAGGCTTACCATATGCCCAAAGGCACAGACACCTGTATCTCTGGTGATCCAGAACCAAATTACCTATACAAAAGTCATCCAATGTTCCAGTTCAAGGTGCATCACAAGTCTTTATAACTGGGACTAGACACTCACTCTTTGGTCAGCAGTGGGCAGGATATGAACAGGTAGTGGCTGAGTGGTGTGTCCTGGTAGGTGATCTTTGGCGGAGCTGTGGGACTCTTCAGGTTCAGACAGCGGACGATGATGTACAGGAGTGTCGCCACTGCTGCCAGCTTCATGCCATCGAATATCGCAGGCAGCTCTGGGCCAAAAGTGTGCACGCTCCCTTCCTCAACGTTGGCCATAGTGGTTATGGAAGAAGACCTGCTGTGTGCACAGTCAGTCAGGACAGCATTTACCTTACAGTGCATGTGACAGGAATTTACATATTTATAAAGTGCTATGACTATTTTAAACATCAGGTCTGCCAAGATAGAAGAACTAGTAGTTTAAACAAATTTAGACTAATATGAGTTTGTCTGTTTTGACACTGGTCATTTCATCATGAATCTTCTTGCAGTCACGAGTCACCACTGACACTGATAACCATCACAAACTCCTGCTGACCACTTTCCTCTGGTACATAACAGCACCAACCAGCAGAGATGCCCTCTGTTGGCCGAACAGTGTTACTCACCTTGCTGTCTTTCACTTCCAAGAAAGTACAGCGTTTTCAGTCCCTCTTATCGGAACCCAGTGTCCGATGAAGCCCACTCAGTGCTGGAAAACACACAGTTAAGCAACTTGTAACAAGTTCACTCAGCAAACACAAACAAACGATTACATCATAAACTTAAAATAAGTGTAACTCGCTGTTTCCTCATATATTGCTTGAATGACAACATCTAAACTAAAATAGCTTAGGTTAAAATGAAACAAGGAGCCAGCCTGGCGTTATTGGTTTGATTAAGAGTCACAAACAAGTATCTTCTGGCCTTAGTTTCTTGCTCTCTTTTGTTTTAAAACTCAGGTACAACTGTTCCTGTATGTGGCCGAAGAGAAGCCGCACACTTCAGCAAATACATAAACACAGTTTGGGCTTTACATAATGTGAATACTATCTTGTACAGAGAACATTTCCGGTCCTACCGCCGTGTTGCTGGAGTTTGTCCGGGTTCTGGTCGGAGCCACCTTGAGTTGCGCTGAGTCTCTAAACAGTGTTTTACCAGACTGACCAGGGTTGAACTCAGGGTGCGTTCATGAGCTCCTTCAAAGCTCCGCCTTGTGGTAAAGCACATCATAAATACAGCCAACTATATAAATATCACTTTAAAGCCTATTTTCGACATGACTATAGCTTTTATGTTTTCGTCAGCTGCACATTTAATTGTTTGTTGCAGTTTATGAGAGGGTATAAATTAAATTTCCGTTTTCTGATTATAGCCCACTTCCGGGTTAGTCGTGCGTACACTCAGAAAATATCCGACAGCACAGGAATGTAGCACGAAAACCAGAATAGTTTACTTCCTACTTCTGGGGAATTAACAGTAGCTTAACGGTAACATTAGTAATAACCGTAGCCTAATTTACAGTAATATCTCCAGTTTCACTGGACAGCCTGACGTGCCTTTTGAAAACCACTGTAGACCAGTGTAAGCATGTAACAGCACACATGCTGGTTTTCTTAGACTTGAAGAGAATATTGCATAATCTCCCACACCCTTAGCCACCACTTAAGCGTCACCGCTGATAAACTTCTCATAACCTACAAAACTGCCCCGTTCGCACACAAGTGGTCTGTTTTATATGTCTGAAAGATTATTCTTTTATTCAAGTGTCATAAACACAAACTACATTAATAATGCTTTTATAACTAGCCTGTTAGTGCTTGTTTTTAAAAAAAGTAAAGATTAGAATTATAGAATAAAGTCGATTTGCTTGTTTACAATAATGGTACTTTTATTTGAGTACACTTTCTGACTATTCTTCCCACTTTTCATCAGATATAAACTCAACATTCCCCTGTAGTCTTCATTAATCTGTCAAACAGACTGGAATGTCCCCCAGACATTTCCAGTCAGTATAAAAATATCATGGTTACACCATAGGAGCATAACATAGAGGATGACCTTTTAATGGGAAGTACAACAACAACAGCAGGTACACTTTCCTCTTTTGTTAGTGTATGTTCATTTTTCTAAAACGAAATTACCCCACCTCGGTTTCCAGTTGTTAGTAAAACCTTTGTTCATTGAGTTTTTAAACCACTGGAGGGCGCCGTCCAATAATGGGACAAATGACTGGCCCTCAGTATTCATTCATAAGAACATGGAGACCAGTTATCGAAATTTAACACCCCAAAAGTGCCATAACATTAACATCCTATTTAGAGAGAAAGTAGGAGGACTCATACATTTTATGAACCTAAAATAAGAGAGGGTGGTGGTGGTGTTTTTCTTTTATTTAAATTTTATTTAATTTTATTTTGCAATAAGTTGAAAGGAAGAATGAGATGAAAGTGAAAGGTACACAGCTGATACAGATGACAATCGACTGAAAAACATTTGATTTATTATTTTATTTTATTATTATTTGAACATATCCTGTATATTCTCCTCTGACCCAAATACTCTACTGAGCCCACACTTTGCTCAGTTTTGTTGAAAAGTGTGAGCAAAAAAATGTTTTATGGACTAGAAACATCAAAACAAGGGTTGGGGCTTTTTTTTTTTCTTCCAGTGAAACAAAACCACAGTGATGCAGCCATCCCCAGTTGTTTTCACTTCTTTATCTGTGGTGGTGTTTGTACAATGAATCTGATTCCTCCTGTTTGTTTCCAGATAGGACACAGAAGTGAAAGAGGGCCAAGTGGATTGTTCTTGTTTTTTTGTGTTCAAGATGTGAAAATTCACACCAGCTGTCCAATAATAAATTCTATTACAAATTTCTGGATTCCCTGTTAAGTGTACCACATATTCTCAGGATTCGAGTTTACAGGATTATGCTGAGGATTAGGATCAAACAGGCTTCTGTCTCACTGAAGCTCCATCTAACCTTCATTTTGTGAAAATTTACATCATCTGACTTTAAAAAAACATACGTTGCACATTTATTAATGCCTTGTTTCTGTAACGTTAGAGAGAATTGTTGTAAGGCTGGAGAAGTTACTATGTCTGCCTTATGCCAGTTAAAATATGGGGTTTCTCAATTGCCTGCTTTGTTTAGAGTGTTACACATCTCTTTTCAGCGATACATACCCTTGTTTACCTATCTATGGAGGAGAAATTCATATTAATTAATGCCATTGCAGATCCTTGTGCTGTCCACTTGTGACACAACACTGGCAGCAGGAGTTATGTGTGTTCACGATCTGTCCTCTCGTTTTAAGGAAGAGGCTTTTTGGTTCTGATTCTGAAACAAATACAAGCTATTTGAAGTTATGAGGGGTGCCCAGCTAATCTAGAGATACCCAAGATTAAATATTAAATGGCTGGAAACGAGCAAAATGAGCATGCCATGGGCTCTTTAATGAAGGTCAGTCGTGTTTGATAAAAGAGGAATATCAGTGGTTCCATTGTGGAGTCTCACCACATTTGACAGCTGTTTCATGTCAACCAGCGACTGATCTGTGCTATGGCTTCAATATTGTATGGATAAGCAGTTTTTTCTGTCTGCCTGTTGAGTGCAGTTTGGGGATTTTGCTGACAATTTTTCTGCAGCAACAAACAAGACAAAGAGGTGTTTAATAACTTTGCTGAAGCATACTTCAAGTATTTGGCCTTAAAGGCATCAAAACACTGATCCTTTAGCTACAGGATGGGAAAATTCCTCTTAACTCTGCAACTTGCTGTCCATACAAATTTCTCACACCTTCTACACATTTTCAGGCATTATGAGGTGTGTAGTTACCTGATTATGGGTAAAGAGAAACTTTTTATGATGCCTGAGTTTGCTAATATTAAATGTCTTAGGGACAGAATATGTGTCACATTGGGAAACTGGAAGGTATATAAAGCCATGCATATAAAATATGATTTAACTTAAAAAAGGACTGCACAAAGAACAGAATAAAATTTTGCACATTGACTCTGATGCTATGGTATTTTTCATTTAGTTTGTTTCAGTTTTTAAAATCTCTATTTGTTAGTCAGAAACATTACAGTAACTTTCTATTCTATCAAATAATACTTATTATAATGGTAAACTGTGGGTAATTTTACTAGGCATTATTTTTTAGAGATCTGCACAATTTAGGCACATTATACGTTAAAATATAAAACGTCTTAAAACTAGATTTTAACTCGGGTCCCTCCTCAAAATGGCTATCCCACATGCCCTTACTGTGCTTTAGAGGTGCATACATAAATATCAACCACTTACAATTACTCACCATACTCCAATTTAACTGCCAAACAGTGAATCTGGGATCACGCCTCAGAAGGCCTGGGACCTAGGGGCAGTTGCTTGCTTTGAGGAATGACATGGAAAGGACCCCAGTTGGGCCTCGTGTGGATGTACATCACATCACTCCTGTTTTATATAGTTCTAATATACATGTGGTTCAGAATTAGAGAAGTGTTGCTGATGTTTCGTTACAGTGGATACATTTGAAAACAAGTTCTTCACTGCAGAACAGTTAAAACTCTGCAAGCTGATTTGCTGAAAACAGCTTTTGAATAAGGAGATCTAGGTCATTTAAAAATCTAATTTTAACCCCCTTGTTGTGGAAAAAACGTTGTTCAGCGAGCAATTGATTTATACCATTGATGTCCACTTGTTGCCATACATGGATCAGTTTCTGTCTTTATGATTCTGCTATCGACCCTATGTACTTTTTTTTCTCACCCCTGTGTGTCTACCGTATGTGTTGCAAAAGATGTTTGTTTTCTGTTCATCTTTAGCCAGTTGCAATGTGTGTGATAATAAGTATCACGTATCATGGTGTGCGTGCTTATCAAAAAACTCTCTCTCAACCTTCAACTCAAACGTGTAGTCAAAACATGGACAGAAAACCTCCAGAAATTCATAATGACCTACGTACTTATTTCCTAACATATCCTTGGTTTGTCTTAATATAAAATAATGCAAACATATAGATTGGCATAGAACAGAAATAAGAACAAACTTTTCCCAGATATTGTTTTTACTTCCTAAAGAGAAATACATACTTTCTTTTCTTGAATGTCTCTGTTCTTCATCTCATGAACTAGGAGTTGAAGCCAGGCGGTCTTTTCACATGTCACCCTTTGCTTGATCTGCAGCCCACTGCTCATCAAAGTGAATGGGAATGCACCTTTGTATCACTCCACATGGCTCGACATTTAGCTTTAATGTTCAAAAGTCATCTGAGGGAAGGACTTTTTATTTGGTCCTAGGTTTCACATAGAATGGTTTCAAGATACTTGATGTAAACAATATAAAGGTAAACTAGGTGTGGAGATCTGATGTGAACAGACCATTAATGTGTAGCAGCCATTCTTTTCTCTATTTGAGCTAGTTGCCAAGCATGAGATCATGCATTTAAATCGTTTTGGCTTGTTACTAGGCTACAGAAGGGTAATTTTACCCTGCCAGTCAAAGTGGGTAGAGTTCATATAAGAATGTTATTGCTGCTATATGTGGCACATTTTAAACAGGGAAAGAAATGGAAAGGTGAGAGCCTGAAACATCCCAGGCCATAATGTAATCATTTGCTCTGAAGTTGACTGTAGCTATATTTAGCCTGCGTTTGTCTCCTAAATGTGGACCAGGATGAAATATTACAGTGAGCCATTTTTGTCCATGCAAGAGCAACGAGGTGAAACATTCAAAGGCTGACATGATCTGCACTCCTGAACATTGCTCTCAGATTTACACCCATGAAAAACAATTCTTTGCCTCACATCCACTCCCTCTGACAGCACTGAAATTCAGCTCTGACCCGCTGCTGATCTCAGCCCAAGTAACACCCACAGATGACCCTCTCAGCTTGTCACAAAAACATACTGCCCTTAATCTGCATTTCAGAGGAGGATTTCATGGCACCATAATGGGAATTTCCCAGAACCTTTAAAGAATGTTATGGTTTAGTCCCCCTCACCAGGAGGGTGAGGGAGAACTGGGGTTGGACTCAAGATGGCTGACCCAGATGCTAGTACATAAAAGGAGGTTTAATGGATTAAAAACAACAAAGTGACAACATAACAGGGTCCATAATACATACAAGGGAAGGGCAGTGATGACTAAGGAGACCAGGTACACATACACACTAATGGCAGGAATCAGGAGGATGAGAACGGACAGATGAACAAAAAGAACTAACGTCAACAATGCAATCCACAGTACAGGGACTGTCAGCGTGGAAGACAAAGCACGTATTTCTGTATTGCTAACCGCATAATTAGCGTGATAAGGTCAAACCAAAACGCACAGAGACCGTCAGCGTAGCATTTTACACACGTCTAAAAATGCGGTTCAAACAAACTTTTAACTTGCATAGGGTAAGTACTGTCCATTACATGTCGCAATAATCCGGCAACCACGGGGCGTCTGCCAGAGGTATAAATAAGGAAGCCAACAAATCACCGGAATACGCCTCAGGTGTGCGCACCGACCCACGAGTCACTAATTACCCGATGCGACACAGCTGAGGCGTTGATCCCGCAAAAAGGGAGAGAAGGAGAGGAAAAATAGAAAGAGGCAGGTCGCGCTGAGGGGACCTGACAAAGAATAGACCAACAACATCAAGAAAGGCCATACACATGCACTGATGTAACCAGTTTCTAACCTGTTTGACTAAATTAATCTGCGTAAAATCATGCAAAGTCAAACTTAATCAGCTGTTTAACAAAAACATTAAAAACTAAGACTGTTAAGTGTTCAGTCCCCTTGTGCTGTACACAGACACCAAAGAAACCATGGCCTTTGGATTTCTGTCTGTTCAGGCTTTCACTTAGTACAAGGCAAATCGATTCACCACCATTGCATTTTGGAATATGCTCCACATGAACACAAAGAAACAAAGTTTTAAACTACATTTTGAGACAGGGACCTTTAGAACACAGGTACAGAAGGTTATTTATTGATAATTATCTAACTAAGGCAAAATTATATACAAGCAATTTAAGTTATTTAGAAGCAATAAAGTGATTAAGACTGGGTAGTTAAGATGACTTAGTTAAGAAAAAATGTATTTAAAACAATATATAGAATAAGAATAGAGAAGAAAGGTAGAAAAACAATGTACATACGTTGCAACTGCATTTGGCAGTATTGTGGCATAATCATTTATTTCCGGAGTTTTGCATTAAAGATTTTAATCAATACATTCAATGCAATGCAAATTTTTGGTTGTTTACAGGGTAATCCCACCTCCCCCCGGTGTTTACCCCTAATCAACCAGAGAGGTATGGGGCGGGGCTTCAATTATAAGGGAGGCTGCGATTGGCTGAGAGCTGAAGCGCACGTGCTCCTGCTGCCTTGGAGTTGAGAGACGCATGACAAGCTCGAGCCTCAGTAGCAGCGACGTGCGGAGCGTAGTCACCCTATCATCCTTTTTACTCCACTAACTGCAGCTTATCTACGACTGACTATCGGCAAATATGAAGGACCACACGCAGGTTTTCGTCTGGCTGCAACTTTTCACAGCTTGTCTGGTGTTTGGTGTCAACGGTAAGTTGCCTCTTTGTGTTTGTTTACAGTTCAAACCGCGGAGGTTAACGTCCCCGGAGCGTTGGTGTTTCCGTTGAGTTCGTGTTCGCTGTAAAGTTGCTCTCTCTCTCTCTCTCACCGTATCAACTTTTAATTGGTTGAAATGTGGATGTTCATTTGCAGGATATGTTGCTGTGCGCGTATGTTGATTTGGGAAGTGTGTTGTGATTATTTCTTCTCAGCCTGGCACAACCGTGGCACCGTGAATTCATCACCAGAGTAACCGAGCAGTGGGCATTTCTAAGTTCACAAGTTCAAGCGTCCTTGAATAAGATTCCGGGACGTGTGGGAATGTGGAGACTGAGACACTATTTGGTTGGGCTGTTTTATGTTAGGGGCCTTCACATCATTTAAGAAATCAGAAAAGTAACCAGTTTTAGGTGCATGTTTTTCATGTTGTGAAGACCTCTTGTTAGGTGAGAATGTATGGCCACAGAGAGAGAACAAAACGTGTACAGAGGAGCACGACAGGCCAGCTGTTTATTTCTCCAGTTAATCATATGCCAGTGGCATTTGGTTTTGTTTGCATTTCGATGAATCAAACACATTTAGGCTGAGGGACAAAGACTCAATGGGTCAGATTTTCCTGCCTGTATATTTTGCTCACAGGCTGAAGGGAAAGGCTTCACAAGTGTTTTGGTATGATGATGTATTTTACAAATGTTAAAATGTTCCTTTCCAACTTATAACTTGGGTTTGTGCTGTGTGAATGACAGTCCTAAATGTTTCATCAACTATTTAACTATTTTGAGTTTAGTCTCAGCCTCAGGGATCAACACTCAGCACCAAAGGTCAATCACTTTTTCAGTCTACTTTAATGGGAAAGGTGCAAGGACTGTCATAAGACATTTAATTAAAGTACAGGGCAGAGCACATTATATTAGATGTGATTAAAGTCCATAGTCCCCACTGGTTATAACTTGGGCTCTTAAAGGAACAATGTGTAGCATTGACACCAAGCGTTTCAAATGGGTACTGCAGTCCAAATTTAAAATATTGAATATTGGAGCAAGTGGTTCAGTTTGGAGATTTATGCAAGTACTTAATTTGGAACCAGGGAAGATAACCAAATATATCTTTTATAGATCCCTGGGGCAGTCTAAACTGACGACTCTTTTAGATTTGGATTGCTTTTTCATCCCATATCCTGTAACAACCTCATATAGTCCTGTGTGACAGAGAGCTGCTAAATTTTTCCTGATGGATGTCCCACTTACACAGACGGCAATGTGGGGAGAATCAGCATGTTTGTTCCTCGGACATACTCAGGAGCTGGTCAGCCGTGGAGAATAGGTGTGGTTGCGCTGACCAAAGCGTTGAGTCACTTTTGCCAGCACAGGCATGTGGTGAACTTCCACCCACGAACCCACTCGCTGAGACCTTTCCACACTGTCAGGGAGTTGGAGGGCATGGGAGTTGTTGCTGCTGTGTCATGCAAAATGTTTACAGGGCAGGATCAGTGCTGAGGCCAGGGGTTTTCCCCCTATGTTTTACCTGATTAGGTTCAATTCAGCAGGTTGTGTAGCTCATTGGTTTTTCTCTATTTGCTGCTGAGGAGAGAGAGGTGGAAAATGGTTTTCTGTGCCAGGACTGAGGCACAAGTCCACTTAGCGGCTAAATATAGTCAGACACTGGGACAGGGACATGGCATAGGTGTGTGTGTGTGTATGAACACTTGTCTGCTGAAATGGATTCAAATTTTAGGCTGTTATTGGACCTACTTAACCTGGAATTTAATGTCCTTTTAAGGTAGTGGATGTTCCTTCTCTTCAGTTCCACTACAAAGTCAAATCATGCAGTGACTGTTTAGCATAGGATTTATGGAGGGTCATTTAATGAATGAATTTTACATTTTTGTAAAAATTTCTTGTTATTTCTTTTGACTAATAATATTTCTGTTATTACTGAAAATGTGCTTTGGCCCACTCTGACTTAAAAACTTCATTATTCTGGGTTTCAGTACAGAGGTTTTGGAGGACATGAAGGTGGCTTGGGAAAATGTTGAAGATCATCTTTATACAATGAGAATGCAAGACTCGGAGATGAAACTAGGATATGTATTAAATATTGTTGTAATATAACTGGGTATCAAATCATTCATATTTATCAGGATCATTATCAGACTTCAAACCCTCATACCAACTAAAGAGCTGATTGTGGGTATTATTGAGTTGTGATTATCATTTTGTTATTTCAGTAAAGCAAAAATAAATGAAGAAATTACAGTAGAAATTTTGTCACTATTTTCTGACATGTTATGACCAAACAATGAGCTGATTATTTGAGAATGACAATAATTGCTAGTTGCGGCTCTTTTTGGTTGAGTTCTTGTGTCTGTGTATGTGAGAAACTTGAATGTGAGAGCGTTTCGTTGTCAAATCCAGCTCTTACCATCTGCCTGCACTGGGTCTTCGCGTCAGGCGTCTGTCTTTTTCAGCGCTGATGACTCTATTGTTACTACTCCCGCTGAATTCCTCAGGAATTGACAGGCTCTTTTTCTTCCATCTGAATTTTGAATAGCTTCCTTAATCAATGTTTTATCACACTGTGGAGCGTCTTCTAATTTGGGCCACTGTGTGTCTCACCCCACTTTCCAATCTGTGATGCTGAATATTTTACACACTGTCATGTGAGTTTAAACATTGAGCCAAGGACTAAATTGGTGCTACTTGAATCCAAGAAGAAGAAATGTTTCTATACAAAAACAACTTGGTGTTAATGAAATATAGATAGAGCCCATTCAGCTCAGACTTGATGTTATGACATTGCTCAAGGCTCTATTTCACCTGCAGTGCTTCAGAGAAAGGCTTGTGGTTTTGTTGACAGTGTCTCACACTTGTGTGTATTTTTAGCTACTGACACTCATTTTTTATTGTTTGGAGCAGCAGCAGATGGCTGTGCTGCTCTGGAGTAGCATTTGCAGATTACAGGAAGCTCACCTGCAACTGGAGTCCTGAGCATAATAGTCGCAGATTACAGGAAGCTCACCTGCAACTAGAGTAATAGTTAAAAGGTCTGAGGTATTTAAGCGGGTGGGTAGATCTGGTCTTGATCACTCCAGTCGGTTTCTCCTTTCGTCTACAGAATGCAGTAGTGCAGTTTGGCAGTGGCAGGTCATCTCAGTGGATGGCCACTCTACAGGCAGTCTTATTATGCTTCAGCACATCCTTAGTTTTAACAAGGACTGGACATGTGTATGTTTCTGCGTGATGCTTGGCTTTCTGGAACACAAAGTTCCCACACTTGCCTGCCAGCCTAGAGAGAGATGCTTACCCATGGCTGTGCACTGTGTGTCTTAGTGCACCCTCTGTAAAACACTGCAGCCTCCAGAAATGATTGTTTCACATCAAACTGATGAAGGCTCACTTGCATCAAGGCAGTTTTTATCCAAAGTGATATTTTATCTCTCTAACTATGGCTGTTTCTTAATATGGGCTGCAGTAAGCCTCCTCAGAGAATCCACTCCCACACCTTGTGTCCTGATATGGCTTCCTTGTCTTTATTTCTGTAGCTCAGAACCCTTAAATGACTTCTCTGGCAGTTTCGCCATGTGGTCCAGGTGTTTTGCTTTCTTGTTGGGACATCTGCTTAGCCTTGTAAAAGGGTCAGGTTTCTGTGTTTGTCTATTCACCTGGGCCATGTTGACTCAGGTCACTCAGGCCCTTCCAGCACCAGCATGTTAACTTGTAATGACTTCTTCTATGGGATCATGTGCACTGTGTGTTGTGCTGTCACTCATTTGTTTCTACGATGTAAAACATTAGATATGTCTTGGTCACTGCCCCGTGATTTAAAACACTAATCACTGCAGTCATTTAAGACATGAGCCTGGGTTTCTAAAAACTTCCCTTGTTGCCAAGTAGCAAGTCATAAGACCAATGTACTGAGGCAAAAATAGCTGGTAGAGTAGTATGCACACCAATATGCTGCTAAGTGTTATAGTATATTATGTATCTTTTGACATGTTTGCATTAAAACATATAGCTACATGCCCTGACATGATACCTGGCCCCAGCTGTGTTCTCATATCTGAGTCTCAAGCTTTTGCAGAGTCAAACACCACTTACTAGATGCCTCACTGGGGACAGGACCGTTGGGTGATGCTTGCTCTAGCTACTCTGTGCTTTTGGTCTGGTATTTGAACCTCATTCTTGTGCCAAGGCATCATGAGAAAGGCGCAGACCATGACTCATAAGGAGTGAGAAAGGCACAATACCCTGTGGAAATGGCTTGTTCTGCCAAACAAAGTCCACATACCTTCCTAATCTGTCACTGTGGTTAGGATGAAATGAGGACACTACTGGTGCTGCAGTATTTTTGACAGATGTATTAGGTGTTTATCTTTCTGTGGCTGCTTCCTTGGTGACTCATAGCTTTAGTAGTTATTTATTTATTTTTTTAATGTGTGTGTGTTTATATAATGAAAACTGATATATTGTTTTTGGAAATAAATCTGTGTTTACGCATCCACACCCACTTTAAATAAAATATCAAGACAACATGAATATGCTAGGACTGGTTTCCATAGTGGTTCTAATAAGGAGACCTACTGTAAGAGGCATTAGTTCATCAGCAACCTCTTTCAGGCGTATGTAGGCTGAGGAGGATCAGTGAGACCTCTGACAAGCAGCACTGCACTGTTGTGTCCATACTTGGTGTATTTTAGGATAACTGATTAGCTTTGGGAGTTCACTGTATGTGCAGCTGCAGCAGTTTAGAGTCAGCTTACCCACATAACAAAAAGGCCTTTATTACTTACATCTAGAGATGCACCGATTGGAATTTTATGGGGTGAGCCTGATTTTAGGTTTTTTAATTTGTTGCTGATTTCAATTTTGGCCAATTCTGATTTTTGCGTTTCTAAGAACTGAAATGGACAGCACACACACATTTTTGTAAATTTTCTTCAGTGAAAAATATTATTGTTAGCTGATAAAATAAAACATTTCATTTTCTGCCTTTTTAAATTTATTTTGACAAACCTCCAACTAAAGTGCAATATTTGTACTTCAAGTATAAAAAGGTCCAGCAGGTAATAGAATAGAGGAATGTCTGTTGCATCAATACCAGCCTACTGATCAATCTCGCATCCAGTTCCTTTTAAAGTGTGTGTAATTTCTATATGCTGTGGCTTACCATGGTTTGGGCACACTGTACATGTACACGCAGTTTTGGACCATAGTTTTCCCTTCTCCAAGGGGCCTCTGTAGGCTCCTGTGTGTTGTACAGCAAGTGCTTCCAATGTACGAGTGAAAAAATGCTGGGTATAGACAGAGGTACAAGCCTCACATGAGGTGAGCGCGAGATGCTACGTGCTGCGCACACTATGTTTTTGGTGTTTGCCACTGTGAATGTGAACCAATGTGTGTGTAAATTTGACTGGGACAGAATCCGGTTATCAGGTCATCAAATCAAAATTTATTTGTATAGCACAAACAATGTCTGGTCGACCAAAGTACTTTACACGGCAATGCAAATCCAGAGTAAAAAAATATCAATAGAGAAATAAAACATAGGAACATAAAAACACCAAGTACACAGAATTAACAGATAAAAGGAGGAAGCATCAGACAATACTATGTATTAAAAGCCAAAGTGAATAAATATGTTTTAACCAATGATTTCAAAGTTGTCAAGTCTGTAGAGGAACCAACATTAAAAGGTAAACCATTCCACAATTTAGGAGCTGCAACAATAAAAGCACGGTCACCCCAGCGTTGGTATCTGGCCCTGGGCACTTCTAACAAAAACTGGCTTGAGGATCTGAGCCGATCAAGCTTAAAAAAACCAGCAAAAAAGAAAAGCTCTGTAGACTCAAAGTATCACTTGAAATTTGTTAAGAAATATCTTTGTTTGCTTTGTAATACAGTTTAACTGAACCTGTAAACTGTGATTGGTCAGACATAATGGTTAAAATTAAGCTTAGTTTCCTGCATTTACTTATTAATAAACTAAACTGAAACTACAGCTGCTGATTTCCACTGAAACAAACTGTTGCTTATCTGCAGCAGTATCCATCTGTCAGTTGTCTGAGTGGATAATGGGGAAGAATAAGTCTCTGGTTTCCTCTGAAACAGCAGCAGAGCGTTCAGTTAATGGGGGGAGGAAACCACATATCATGCATATTTTCTTTATCACTTTGAAAGTCCCTTTTGGACTGAGTGTGTATCTCAACCTGTGTGCAATGAAAAACCTGGTGATTGTATGGTAAATGTACTCCGAGTTACTGTGAATAAGGGAGGGGGGGGAGGGGACACACACCGTATTCCTGTGTAATTTTACTGTATACAGGTTTTTTTTTTTTTTTTTACTGACAGTGGCATCGCTTTGGGAATTTTCATGAAGGCTTTGGTGGTTTGACCATGCTCTTTTTGCTGACCACCTTGACTAATACGTCACTAGTTTTATTTCCTCAATAAACGGAGGCAGCCTCCCAACTAAACCACCCTTCAGTCCGGGCAGACTGCGAGCAATGTTTACAGAGACCATTAAATGAAGTGGAGTGTCTCTCTTAATTCTTTTTATTTGTATCTTAAACAAGTGAGTTCATCAGTCACACTATTCCAATAAATATTACGCATTTCTTGGGACTTGAATTTGGAGTTATTTCCGAACAGAGGGTTTCCTGAAGGGAGCTGCCTGCCAGTGTAGGAAGGGACATAGTGTTCCTTCCCTTTAGATAAACAGGCAGCCACTTTTGGATGAGGATGTGTAGGTGGTGTCAGCCAAGGCTGTTGCCTAACAGTCCCATGCGATGTGAAAGCGCTTGAAGGCCATGGCATTGGATACAGCACTGATAACAGTGGACCATGGGAAGTGCAGTTCAGTGGACAAGCTGCCAAACACGGTGTTGGCAAAGTGGATCTCTCTTTCTCTCCCTTTCCCTTTCTTCCTTGTCCCTAAGTGAATATGATGCTAAGCTATCTCACATCTCCTGTGTTGCGAAGGGATAATTAATGGGGTTCCAATTTTGTTTAGTGGTTAAAATAGAACTGAACATCAATATGTTTTTTTTGTTTTCTTTTTTTAAATTCTTCATCTGTCGATCAACTCGTGTTTCCACAATGTTACACTGACTGCCAGAATTCACACTGAAAAAAACTACTCCGTGCGCTCTCATTGTGGAGTGTTTTCAAGAGCAAGAAAAGATGTGTGCGTGGTTAGAAAGATGCAGAGGACACAGTGATACACAGGAAAATAGAAGACTCTTAGAACTGCCATTTTCAGCCATAGCGTTGTGGCCTCTGAGAATTATACACTCAGCTGGAATAAAGCTCCAATTTTCTTCACTGTAGAGGTCTTAAATTTTTTTTATCTACTCCCATGGGTTTACTTTGGTTGAGGTGGGAAGAGGTACCCAGCTGAGACACTGAATAAACTGGGTCAAAGCTCCTTTTTAGCCTGTATGGCAGACACTGTGGTGCTTAAACCACCAATTTCACACTTGAGGTCCAACCCCAATTTCCTTAACAATTATCCAAATGATAAGTATTAACTTGGAAATGCCTGCCTTATCTTTTTAAATGGCTCCTGTGTATTTACTTGCTCCATATTTTAAGTGTCCAAATGCATATGTAAGGGTGTAATTTAAATGTAAAATGCTATGTATTGTTGTGTAGAAAATTGCAATTACGTGCGGTTTATTGTTCAAACCTCATGCAGAGCCTTCAGCCTTGTTATTTAGTGAAGATCTATGGCACCTAATTGTTGAATCCGACTTGGTTTCCAATTTGTAATATTTATTGTTTAAATTTAGCCCTCATTTTGGAGTAAAGCTCTCTGGTAGTAAAATCACTGAGTCTTCCTGCTTTTGAAAACTGCTACATGCCTCTTTTTTTTGTTTTTTCTTCCTCCGCCCAGTGCTAGCTGACGTGATTTCCATTGTGCCAGAAAGCTGTCAGATTGTTCTGAGCGTGCAAGACCAATGCTGGTCGAAGCATCCAGTGTTGCCGTTGTGTTTACGGGGTGTAGTAATGGCTTACTCAGCTGTTCAGACCGCCACATCCTCCCTGCAGCAGGCTGCTTTCTTTTGATTCACAACAAGGGAATGAGAGGGCAAATATAAAACATGTTTCACTTTGGTGAAAACTTGGAATATAATATAATGGTTTCTAATGCTAAAAACTGAACAAGGAGCAAAATGGACTAAATACAGTACAAACATGCATAGAGCCAATGCTTCAGTATTTGATTGTTGTATTCCTGTCCTGACATATGGGTCTTTGTTGACATGAAGTCTTTAGCGATCAGGCATTTATGACTGTAAAATGAAGAGTACCAATGTCCTCTGGATCAAAACAGATTCATGGCCAGTTGTTTATAGTGATCTTCTGTTAATTTACACTATTTCTCTTGGATGTGATTTTGTTTGCCACACTGCCTGTTTTCATTGAACAGCTCATCAATTCAATATGTTATTTTAAAGCTCACCTGGTGTCACTTAGGCATAATCCCCACACATCTGTCCATGTAAGACAGTTTATGTTGCTTTCCCGGTTTGTCTGTTTTTTCCTTGTCTGTGCAATTTGACAGTGGCTTAAATTGTTCCAGAACAGAGACAGACAGTAAAAATAAAAAAAAAAAAGCTGATTTGATGGAGAGAAAGTTAAACAACTTTGGAGTGAACTTAATTCATGTCAAAAATACTTTTTTGTTTATTATTTTGCTCTGCTGAAGTTGCCTCTTTCTTTTCTTTTGTTCTGTTTTATAATGCTAAGACCAATAACCAATTTGAACAATTTCAGTGTAAAAAAAAAACAAATCGTGCCAGCTCTGAGTCTTAGCCATTGTCAAACATCCAGTGTCAGCCTTTGCAGTGTTGCAACATTAGTGGGGAAACTATTTTATTTCTGTATTCCTGAGGTTAGGCTTTGTAGATGATTTATTTTTATTGTGTTGTAGTGCTCAACCTGTCATTTCCACCTCTGTCTGCAGGGGATTACTGTGAGGTGAATGTGTGCATTAATGGTGGGACCTGTGTGACAGGAGCAGGAGCTCCATTCATCTGTATCTGCCCTGATGGATTTTCTGGAGAAACCTGCAATGAGACTGAGACTGGTAGGCCATCCCTCTGATGCTGAAAGGAGCCTGAGGTCTGAGGTCTTTTTTTTTCCCAACTTGCTGGTTAGACGGTGACCATATGGACAAATGAATCACTGATGCTTGGTACAATCTGGTTAGAAAATTGGTGACTTGTTCTAAAGCAAAACACAGTCTGTAATTTTTAAATAGGAACAGACCAATAATGAAAATGACCTAAAAGATAAATAGCAGTATCTAAAACTGAAATGGTTCAGTCCTGTCCTTTACCCTAACCCAGTTCCTGGATCAACAAAGCTATTTAGAAAAGGTTATATATGCAGTACTGTTCATACTCTGTTTTACTTGTCTCTCCTCTGCTTCTTTTTATATGAATTTTTTTCTTGTCTAAAAGGACCCTGCAACCCCAACCCGTGCAAGAATGACGCCACCTGCGAGGTGACAGGCCACTCCCGCCGCGGTGATGTTTTCAGCGAGTATGTCTGCAAGTGCCAGCCGGGCTTTGAAGGAGTTCACTGCCAGAGCAGTAAGTCTCTGCTCCCTCTTCAGTATTTTTACCAGGATTATTTCAATAGCTATTCAGTAACGACACGTTTTTTCCTGTAGAGTTGCTTTATAAAGTGAGCTCGGGTTAATAAATCTGGTTCTGATGCAGTGCAAGAGCGCAAGTCATGATCAGTCCCACTTTGTCATAATTGGTTGTTATTATTATCCATGGAAAGTAGTTCTGTACTTTCATTTGTAGGTATTTATGTTGTGGCCAGATTAAAAGCTTTCAGTGTATTTATGTTTTGAGAGTCTATATTTTACAAGTCAAAATTATGTCACGATAATGCAAGAAATGCATAACAAAGCTCACTGTGAATGAGTATCCAAATAATCTCATAACGGCATTGCAAAATGTCAAGATCAGTGTGTGAGTGTAAGTTAGGTACTAACTTGTACCAACAAACACAAGTTGGGAATATTTAGATTTATAATGAAACTGTAAGATTCCTATATTAGTAATTAAATACCTATAGTTCTATACCTGTTATTAATTAGCAAGTCCTTGTTGATGTGTTTAGCCTGACACACTGTCACTGAGACAGCTTCCTGTGTGTGCTGACAGCTGCCGCCCTTATGGAAGTGTCACTTGAACCAGGTTGGTTCAATCAGGATCAATCTGAGAGGGCGACGTAACGGTGGTAACGTGTGCTGTGCTTTTCCAGCTGTCTCCAGTGCTGCACAAAGAGACAGATGCCTACTGTTTGCTCAAGAAAGCAGCAGAGTAACTGTAGCCAAGTGTGCAGAAAGAAGTGATTTAGGGGGAATCAAGTGGGACTTCTTGGAAAACGCCCAAGTATAATTTATGTTTGATTATGTGTGCCTTTTTTATCCTAGGTGTCCGAGGGGTGGATATAAGTTTGAAAAAAGGTAACAGTAAAAACTATGACTTGAGGAGAGAATGATGTGTATGTGTGTGTTTGTGTTTTGCACTGTGGTCTCTTTTCCTTCTTGGGTCCAGGTGCTCTCTCTTCTCTTGGTTGCATGTGGGGGCTGAGGAATTCAACACACACACACACACACACACACACACGGAAGCGCTGACTATCTGTTCATGTTTCTGAGTGAAAACCAGTAATGAGATCAGGTCAAGGTTAGAGTCTTTAACTGTTCACCCACCCTGACAGGAAGAAATCCTCTCATATTAAAATATTTTTTGTTCAGCTCCCTCAAGCCACAAACCTTAGTAACATTATACATTTGCCTTCTGAACCTTCTGTTTTCAAATTATCATCTGTTTTAATCAGTAATCCCCAGCTCATATTTATGCTCTAGGCCAAAATATCTGGTTGCATTTTCTTTTACCCCAGAGAACCACAAATCACAGCTCATCAAAATCCATATATTCATAAGTCCTATGGCAACCCTCTGAAGAGCAGGCATTTACACTAATTAGATAATGTCTCAAGGATAATGATGGGAATTTATTTCACTGAGTTGGTTTATGAGAACCCCACTGAGGACTGCTGGGTCACAGAGGGCCCCCTCCATTCACAGTTATAATGACTGTGTTATGACAGTTTAAGTGCTCTCTAATTTGTGTGTGTGGGCAAGGAATGCGGTTTGTGGGAGCCAGATCATATGGTTTTTGTAACGCTGAGATGGAGATGGGCTGTAGAGAACCAGGAGCCATGTAGTGTAGCTAAACGTTTAAGTAGCATCCACAGTCACTTTACTAATGAAAACAAATATTGAGGCAGATATTTTGAAGTAGAGTTTCATTAAGAGTTGAGGACTGTCACTAAAGTTTTCTCAGTGGTCAGTTGTGATGATGATTGCAGAACGAACTGGTTTTTGACCAGAAAGCAATTAAATGCTGAGCCTTAGGCCCTTGACACACCAAGCCGACAGTTGGGCCAGTGGTGAGTTTCTGTCAGGGCTCCTCTTTCTGACACTAGTTGGACCCTGTTGTGATTTCCCCCCCTTCCTTCAGCCATTTCAGCATGTTGACTCTGTGTCGAACCTCGTTGGTAAGAGAGACTACTCTGATTGGCTGTTCAGCTTGGTGAATCAGTGCATGAGAAGAGAAATGTTCGGGAAAGCCCTGTCAGCCTGTCACTGATTTTACTTGTTTAGTGTGGTTTCTCCTTGTTTTTTGTCTCCACAACTCCTTTCTTCTTCCACAACCAAAAGACTAAGGGCAGAGAATGGCAGCCTATCCAGCCTATTTTGATCAGAAGCATCTATAAACAGCAGCGGTGTTGAACGACAGATGCTTTGTTTACAGCTTGCCTAGGTCGTCTTCTTTCCCTTTCTGAATGGCAAATACAGATACCGCCATCTACTGGTAGGGGGAGTTATTTCTGTCACACACAGGCACAGAACGTAGATGCTAGTTGGCTGTAGTTTGTGTGGTGTGTTCAAGTGCCACTATTTCCAGCCAAGTGGGACAGACAAGGCAACGCAACAGTCGGCCTATGTCGTTGCTAGTTCTTTCACATTGGCTTGGTGTGTCTCTGCCCTAATGGGTAGATGTTGGGTAACTGGAGCCAGATGTAGAAGGTGATGTCCTCACACAAATAACAGCATCTAGGAAAATACACTGAAAATCCAACAGAAAGAAGTGGAAGATGGTCTAGCTGGGTATAGAGTATAGAGTTTAAAAGAGCACCAGCCTATCCTATAAGGTTTACTGTCAGTTATAGGAAAGAAATTAACTACAAAGGGCAAATACATTTTCATGAATATGTAGTTCAAATGTATTGTGTCATTGCTAAATACATTTCCCCTCAACCTGTGATCAAAGGAGCAAATAAAATCTTTACTGGTAAAGGCTTAATCACATGTGTGCTGCACATCCCACATGTACAACCACGCACAGCTCATGATCTCATGTACAGGCTGTTTAGCATACACATACACACACGGTTCATTCCTCGTTGCCTGTCTAGCCAACAGAAAGTGACGGTCCATGCTGAGCACTCGCAACGTCAGCACTGCCACTGTTGCCGGGTGAAAAAGTGAACGTGGAGGCGGAACGGTGCATTAAGTCTGCCCTCATGACAATGTCACACTCACTACTCAGGTCTGACTGCAGCATTTCTGACTGTCCTGTCAAATTGGCCTGAAAGCCTTTATGGGTTGTAGAGAAGGAGCGCATATGTGGGAGGACTCAAGTATTGAGATGTAGAGAAGGGGAGAGAGGGAGAGAGAGAGAGATGTTGATGGCTGTTCTCTTTGGACCAAAGGAGTGAGGAAAGAGAAAGTATTTTTCTTGCTTACAGTGTCTAAATCCCATATTTGTACACCAGATTAAGGCAGTTATTTGCTTCTTGGAAGTCACCTGAATGTGTTGTCTTCTCACAGTTGAGTTTTGAGCTCCTACCAGCATGTGGTATTGTGGGCAGTCTGGGCTCGATACCTCCTACAGGGCACAGAGAGTATGTATATGTAATATATACAGGGTGTTTGTCATGGACATGACTGTGCTTGGTGAGCATTTCATGCTTAATTGTCATCTACATTAAACAAACTAGATTGGCCTATTAGATTTCCAGAGTTTCTTATCTGGAATCACAACAGTATCTTACTGTAAGTAACATGAGCAGCTTTTATATTCGTATATACTTATATAATTTACTTTTATCCTGTAAATATAAAATCAATTTTGATCAGACTTAGTGAATGCCAAGATTTGTTTTTCCCATGTCTGCTAAAGTTTTAAAGCATTGCACTTAAAGAACCCCAGCTATCATCTACAGTGCACAGGATCTGGTGTCACTGTGCCTTGATCTATTCAGAGAGAGTGAGCACTTTGAAATAATATGCTCTGTAAATATACTTTATGACATCAGAAGTTTTATCTCAGAGCTCTGCATCCCTCCAGAAGAGATCGGATTTAAGGCTATTCTGGGTGCAAATGCCTTTCCCTGGTGTACTGCAGCCAGTCCAGTCCACAGTGCACAGAAAATAACACATCTGGAAGCCTGTCGGCCTTTTTTTTTTTAATTTTATTTTAATAATGCCACTGTGGTTTTATCTGGTGACCACAATGCCTTTAGAGCACCCGCCCTCGTTGGTAACTGTACTATGGCAACAGTAGGAGTGGTCATTAAAAATATGTAATTTCATGTTTTCAGTGGTTGGAAGAAAAGACTAAATTTTCTTCTGTGCATCATTCCCATTGCAAATGTTGTGTCTAACAAGTTTGATAAAAATTGTACAGTATAGGACAATACATTTGTTGGAACAAAAAGGTTCTTAACCTTTGACTTCTCGCTCCTTACACGCAGTAGTTACTGTTCCCACACAGCTTTTCTTAGGCTGCAGGACAGATCCTGGACATAGAAGGCTTTGCTGATCAATAACACTGCCAGCTGACCTTGGCTTTGCATTGATCAGCATTAGGTTTCAAGTGAGCCACATGAGATGTGTATCAGTTTTTGTTTCATGTGGAGATGCGTATCAACAGCTATAGTTATTGTGGTAGTGTGCTGTTTTCACTCTGAGCCAACAGCTGATGTCGGTACTGTTTTTCTTGACTGGCAGTTTAGAGGAACAACGCCTTCATGCTGAAACATCTCTGTGTGTCTGTCATGGTTAATCAGAGCACCATGAGTGTCTCTATTTCAGGCAGGCATCATTCAAGCAGTAACGGGTCTTTAATCCTTTGCAGTGTTAGCTCGCCCACCTGTTTTTCTACCTGTGTAAGCGATGCTGCCTGCTCCTCAGGCTCCTCCCTGCACTGCCCCCCCTTTGTGGTTGTCAGATGAATGGATTAGAATGTGCAGCTGACCGAGCTTTATGATCCTCCTCCTCCTCCTCCTCTTGGTGCCCAATCCTCTTACTGGAGGGACAGGCAGCTGTCATCGATTACCCATGTAGGTCTCTAGGTTGTGAGTGTAATATTGTCTGACACATCTCAGATGGTGAACTGTATACTACAAGGTGAAAAAACATGATTGGTTGGTGTAATATAGTTCATGATCATATTTTGCCCAGGCACCATTTGAATCCACCCTAAAGTGGATAAATATTTTGACATGGAGCTATTTATAGGGAGAGCATGTGGGTAAGGATATGCTGCCATGCATGTTTGTTGGGTAGAAACATATCTGTGTGCCTGGGATCATTGTGCGCTTTTCTCAAAAATAGCAAACACCAAGAATTAAAGCCTCATAAATTGAAAATCCCCTGTTGCACAGTCATTTGTATAGCCAATGTGAACCTTGTTCTGGGTATCTGGTCAATATAAGGTGTGTTTGGAGCTGGTTTAGTCACAATGACAGTTCTCGTGGATGAGGGGTAAAAAGAGGTTTTATTCTACTGATGCGTTTTCCTCCCTGCCTCATCTAATGCAGACTTGGAGCTGAATGGATAGTGTTGGTGAGGGTGCCATCAAGAGGCAGTACCAAGAATTATAAGGAAAGCAAATATGCATTGGCTATTGGTGATATTCAACTCCTCTTAGAAAACTAAAAGTATCGTGAAGTTTGGGATTTTTCACATATACCCAGCTAAACACATTTCCTCCAGGGACCCTTCCATTCTCTAATCTACATCCTGACTGCAGCTTGTTCCAGATATTTTGATCAAGTCTACATTAAGTGTGTAATGAAACCAGTTCTCCTCTCTCTAGCTTTCTGTCAGCTACAGTTCCAGTCCTGTTGGCATGACTTCAACTAACCTCAGTGTTGGAAGAATATCAGAACTTGACTCTCAAGCATGGCCCTAACTCACACTTCTAACTGTGATCTGCCTCCAGACTGGCTGATGGCAATCAACCAGTAAGTTGTTTGTGCTTGACTTCAGTAGATGAAGGTGTGATTTATTTCTCTGTAGATGTGAACGATTGTGCTGGACAGCCATGTGAGAATGGTGGCACCTGCAGGGACCTGAATGGAGACTTCAAATGCCACTGCCCCTCCCCTTATGTGGGCAAACATTGCCATCTGCGTAAGTATGACCGGCCAGCACTCTGTTACTGCACGCTTTCAGGGCCAAATGGCTAAAAAAGATGTGATCAGTCTGCCTTTTTGACATGTGTTTATGTAGCCACTGATGCTGTGTGGATATAGTGCGTGTGCGTGTGTGTTGCCTTTCTAACTTTAAGCCATTGCAGGAGATTGAATAAATTAAATGGTGCGCTATTGCTAGTGGAATAGAAATAAAGTAATTGAACTACAGTAAGTGCAGCTGAAGGAAGACACTAAAGATGATGGGCCTGGACGTCAGCCAAGCTGCTGTTTCAGGAAAATCAATAGACGGCATATAGAGGACTTGGGTCTAAATGACGCATCAATACTTTATTCAATTAATCTGATTCAAAGCTCTGCATCTTTAATGATTTTATGGTTTAAATGACTCGCTGCAGGTTTAGCACACACACACACACAATATGTCAAAGTGACCATGTACTGACATCACTTTTTTTATCAATATCGTTTTTAAGACCATTGTGTACTCACCATTCTTCTCTATAGCCTTAAAATTAAAATCTTTTCTGGGTTCACGTACAGCAGCAGAACACGAGGTTTAGAAATTTCAGCACTTGGCTACGTAAATCTTTAATCAAGTTTCATCATGCTGATGTCTTGAGTCTGCCCCACCTCCCCACCACAGGCTGTGTTTCTCTGCTCGGCATGGAGGGAGGGGGCATCGCCGAGTCCCAGATATCTGCCTCATCTGTCCGCTACAGCCTGCTGGGCATGCAGCGCTGGGGACCTGAGCTCGCCCGCCTCCACAACAAGGGTCTGGTTAATGCCTGGAGTGCTGCTGCACATGACAGAAACCCATGGATAGAGGTGAGACCAGTGATACAGCACAGTGCAATGCAACATACATGTAAAGTACAAAATTAAGTGAAATGATAACAGACAACAAGGCTTTTAGTGAAATTATCATAAATATAGAAATTCCATTAAATGTTTATTATTGAGGTCATAGTTAAAGGTGTTGTACTGGACTACATTATATTCAGAGGTGTTCCTAATATTCTGACCCTCTCATGTATGTAGCTGGGAAGGACACTTCTAAGTATAATGTAGTCCAGTACAACAGCACCTTTAACTATGACCTCAATAATAAACATATAATTGAATTTATACATTGATGACAATTTCACCAAAAACTGAAACGTGAGCTTCATAAACACAGATGTTAAGGAGGAAGTGTTACATTGATTGTACCTACAGTAATAAAGTGGCCGATGAGTATATGTGGAGATGTTTAGATATGGAATGCATACGTCTCAAAAAAGAAAAGCTCCTTTATTGATTCATTTGTCGTCTTTATTGATGAGGTTTCATAAATGGAGAGCCTCTTCTGAATTCTGAAAAAGATTTACTGCCCTGACATTATTTGTAAGTAAGGTTTATTTATATAGCACCTTTTCGCAGATAAAATCAGAAAGTGCTTCACAAAGACAACAATGAAAAGCGGAAAACAGGCAAACGACAATATGCCAACAACACCAATGGATACTATGTAAAACAATGATAAAAATAGATTAAAACATGGCTATCAAATCAACTAAAAGCCAGACTAAACAAATGTGTCTTCGGCTGCTTCTTGAAACCATCAACAGATTTGCATTGATTTTAGTGCGCTTGACATTTCCTGAAACTTAATTAACTCATGTTTGCTCTTTTTCCACAATTCTAGATCAACATGCAGAGGAAGATGCGCTTCACAGGTATCGTGACTCAAGGTGCCAGTCGCATAGGAACAGCCGAGTTCATCAAGGCCTTCAAGGTGGCTTCCAGCCTGGATGGCAGAACATACACCATGTACAGAACAGATGGACAGAGGAGGGATCATGTGAGAAGACGCGTTGCTGTACAGCATGATGCCACTGCAGCTGTGTTTTAAACACTTTTTTTGCCCCTTTTCTCATGTTGAAAGAATCAATAAAAAAACACAACATATTTTCTAAACAGAGAAAAGAAATGGCTATAGGGAGCAGTGACCTTTCCTCACAAGTATTGCCTCATCTGGTCGCATTCTAATGTAAACTGATTGTAAGACTGTGTAATGTCTTTTGCAATAATACAGATAACTACACCAGTTATGAAACAATGGAACTAATTATTTTAGATTATTTTCAGAATAAGCTTAATCCTTTAGTTCATCCCATAGTTTATAGTAATCACAGAGTGCCTGGAAAACATCATAAATAATGATATCAGTTGTAAAATATGTGATTAACGCTAACAGTCCGCTTTTTCTAACCCATCTCTCTTTCTTAGGTGTTTGTTGGGAATGTGGACAATGATGGCACCAAGACCAACCTGTTTGACCCCCCAATCATCGCCCAATACATCCGCATTGTCCCTGTGGTTTGCCGCAAGGCCTGCACCCTGCGCATGGAGCTGGTGGGCTGTGAACTCAACGGTAAAAAAAAATGCACAACATGCCCATGCTGCTGTATATCCACAAGCTGTAGCTGTTTACTAATGTTTTTGTGACTGGAACATACTTAAGTCATTCAAACTCCAGGTGGGAAAAGTTTACAGTCTGTTTCTTCACTAATTATTTTCAGTCCTATGCTCAGTGATCGATCATATTTCAAAGCATGTTACTTGGAGCACTGCTCAACTAAGTAACTGTGTTTGAGTCTATTCCAAGATGATCCACAAAGCTCTTATTAAAACCATACGATCTTATTTTGTTATAATAACAATGCTGGTAAGCTTATGTTAGATGGTAATGACTGAGACTTTGTTTTACCTTAGAAAACACGTTGGTCATATTAGTCATCTGAAAAAGTAATACTAGGTTGTTGAAAGTCTTCTGTATTTAAAAATGTCTTTTTCGCCTTGCTTTTTGAAACTTCCTGGACTCATTCCACTGTTGACTGTTCACGTCTCGTGTCTAATTTATCCGATCATTGTCTTCTTCTCCTGCTTCCCAGTTCGTGCATGATTGCACACCTGCTGTTTTAGGGGTACCTGCCAGGCTGGCATGAGATCACAACCAGCATGTGTTTTAATGAAAGGTTGTTTGTTTGTTTTTTTTTTTTTTTTTTTTTTTTTGTTTTTTTTATAAACACGGCACAACTACTTAATGTAAAATGCACTTTGTGAAGTTTTGGAAAGAGTTTTCCTGAAGGTTGTAGGCTAATATTTCAAACTCACTTGACTCAAGAGAAGGAGAAATGATGTTGCTTAAACATCTGCCGCTCATGGTGCCAGACAGCAACAGTCCAGCTGAAGCGAAAACTTTTCTAAGTTGCTTTGACCCTTAGTTTGTCTGACCTGCCTTCTCAGCTGCCTCACTAACACACACTCATTAAAGACTCTTCACACCCGTTCTAGGTAACACATTTGTTTCTGCTTCAGGATCTGCATTCTGCTCATACTGAACATGTGACATGATACGAGTATGAGAATCCTGTAAACTGAAAACTTGTAGATAATAATAATGATAACGTGGGCTTGATGAAATTGAACCACACTTGCTAGAAAAAGTGAATTGAAGGAATTACCAGATTCCACCACGTGCTTTCTAAAGCTGCACATTCACCTATATACCAGTACAAGCCCACTGCATCTGCTGCTCTCGTCCTCACCTCCTCATCTCTCTGTATCTGTTGCTTCACTTCACTGTCTGGGTTGGGCCGCATCCTGTCCATCCCCTGTCTATCATACTTTCTTTCTCTTTCTTTCCATTCCTCTGTCTCTCTCCCTGATCTCACCTCACAGTGTATTCAAACACTTCAGGTTGTTCAGAGCCGATGGGCATGAAGTCCCGGTTGGTGTCTGACCGTCAGATCACGGCCTCCAGCGCCTTCCGCACCTGGGGCATCGAGGCTTTCACCTGGCATCCTCACTATGCCCGACTGGACAAACAGGGCAAAACCAACGCCTGGACCGCTGCTACCAACAACCAGTCTGAGTGGCTGCAGGTCGACGGTGTTGAAGGACAGGATTTGTCCATTTTTTTTTTTTTTTTTTTTGTAAGTTTGCCCAACCAGGCATATATAAAGTGAGGCTGCATCTGTGTCCTCAGGTGGACCTGCTGTCCCCAAAGAAGATCACAGGAATCATCACACAGGGGGCCAAAGATTTTGGCTCCATCCAGTTTGTCACCGCCTTCAAAGTGGCTTACAGTGATGACGGAAAGTCCTGGACCATTGTGAAGGACGAGACCACAAAGACAGACAAGGTCAGTCACAGAAGCATGCTTGCAGATGAATAAAAAATTAAAAATACATCTGATAGGAACAAACAGTGTTATTTAGGGTGTTATGTAAAAGGATAAAGAATACAGACTTTTGCTGAGGGTCATTTATTTCTGTGGTCTTTAAGGAAAATGTTAAAAAATGTCATGATAATTCTGCTTATATGTGACTTGCTTGCCTACACACCTGGAACAAATCTTGTTGACACTGGGTCTGATTAGTTCTCTGCATGCATTTGTTCATAAATGAATCCAGAAATCTGTTTACCGGCCAGATGTGCAACCACATACAGCCAAATGAAGTCATTCAGTCAAGGGTGTGGAACAGACTGCTCTGATTTATTCCATGAATTGTTTATAATTGAGTTCAGTTTTTGACTTGAATCTGTTTTTTGGGATATATGCATTGTATATTTTATGGGGTGTTTGTGATGTTACGAATGTTCAAGGTTCCTTTTATATGAATTTGTTTGGTGTCTGTGTTGAGTCAGGTAAATCAGATTTTGTGAATCATCCCCCACAAGAGATTAAACCCAGTTTCATTGTGCCAGCAGTTTTACTCATTTTGATTAACTGTTGTTTTCTGTCCAGATCTTCCCAGGAAATGGTGACAACAATGTTCACAAAAAGAACATCTTTGAACCCCCCTTCTATGGCCGATACGTCCGCATCCTGCCGTGGGAATGGCATGAGCGCATCACCCTGCGCACAGAGCTTCTGGGCTGTGACGAGTAGCACCCCGCGGTACCTGCCTACTCCCTCCTCCTTGTTTCTCTACCTCCTCTCCTGTTCCTCTACCCTCCTTCCTTTCTCCCTCCTGACCACACCTGCACTGCCTTGCTCTCAGCACTAGGGGGCAGCAAACACCAGATAGCATATTGCCACCCCAACACTGGTTGTTTGGAGGTGGGTGATGTTACCCCTAACCCCTGTTACCAGGTCCCAGATTGAGATTAGCTCTCTTTGTTCGTTTCCTGAATTGCTCTTGGATCTTTTCCACTGAAATAAATCTGTGACCATTTCAGGAATCAACATTTGTTACTAAGCAGAGCTGGGGGGGTCTTTTTCTTTAACCCTGCCTCCAGGCTAACTTAAATTTGGGGACTCAGTCATCCCTATGACAGAGGTCAGGGGTAACAAGACTGCTAATGCATCTGTTGGGTGCTGCCTGGACTCTGATCCTAGATCTGTTCTACCTGGAACATTGAACCTCCAAGACCCACAGCTGGTGATGTACATAAGTGCCACTTAACAGCGTGCACATGACCTATAACTGAACATTTGATCGCCCCCCCAGATGCAAAGAATAATATATATCGTCTTTAGAGAATGCATTGATGCTTTTGGTTGATTATTTTTTCCCAAGAAATGTGTCTGCACGTAAAGAATTAGATTACAGTGGCAGATAACTGGAACTACTGTCACTAAATCTTATGGAAGCCATGCTTGGTTTTCTTTAGTGGGGAAAAGCTAGCAAGTCAACTACAAAAAAATAAAAAAACCAATATACATTTAAATATTGTGGTCTTTGTTATGGGAAAATAAGAGAGTTGAAATCTCAAGGAGTCCCACTGAGTGTGCAACAGTGTTCCTATTCTGTTCCTACAGTAAAATCCTGAGTCCATGTTTTCTACAGTACAATTTATTTGATGTGCTTAAAAGTGCACCACTCAAGGTGTGCACTATTCACTTTATTACAACTTGTATGTGTAGTAGCCAGTAACAGAAGAGCTAAAACCCCACTATCAAACCAATCCTCATTTTTTACTCAACTCAAATCCTGGTTCAGGTTTTACAAAGTCACATGAAATTTGGTGCCAGGCCATGGCATGATTTGGCCAAATCAGGGTCAAGTTTGGCACAAACACACTTTCTGGTTTTGTGGGTTTATTTAGAAAAATATAGTAAGGTGTACAGACATACACAAGGACAAAAGACAAACCAGTCAATGAATGGGACATAATCACTGAAGCATCACAGCCAGTTTATTTGTCAAAATAGATGTTCTCATTAACCCTCTGTAACAGACATGAAGTTACAATGGACAAAAAAGTTTTGGATAATTTGTTTAGTGAAAGAAGAAATACACTATTATTCTTGGGGAAATGAATAGTAGCTGTTGACTGACATTTACATGCACTGCTGTCATCCTCAGCCAACACAGGACACAGCTCATGTTCAGAAGTCTTACATTATTAATTCAAACAATAATTTTACCTTTTATAGTGATTCTAGCCCATTGATCGCTCCCCCCCCCCACATATGACAGTTATTGCAGTGTTCATATGTTATTGGCTGTTACGTCAGATTTGTATCAAGTTTCATGAGG
>NW_018127887.1:5485710-5491245 GCF_001952655.1 Monopterus albus | reverse complement strand
ATTCTTAGATCAATTTTCAGTACTAAAAAGATTTTTGGCATGACTGCTCTCAGCGTATTGTAGTTAATGTTCTGCTAGAATGACGGTATTAAATCAATAATGGGCTTGCATCACAAACAGAGAGATTTACTGTTGTGTAGAGGCTGAAAATTTCTGATTGATGTTATTGTCTCAGGTCAAAGCAGATCTGCTACCGAAACGCTACTAACCCCCTCACTCACTCACGCGACTGTGCTTCTAGCTGTGTTTACTCAGTTTCACGTTTTTATGGCACTTTGATGTTTGTGTTTGGGTATTTAATATCCAAAAACCAAAAAGAAAAACAAAAAACAGTATTGTGCATTGAAGAACATTACATTAGAGGTAAAAGGAACAGAAAGTAGGTTTAGTTTCTTTGTTAGATTAAGCTGAAGTCTGGGCAAACCCTTGCTATGATTGCTTAGTGTTAATATGCGACCTGCATATATACAGTACCCGTACTGTGATCTGTTTGTTATTGGTAGATGATGTGATGTTTGCTGTAGACCAGGGTCCAACATATTACCTGCAGTTCAAAGCTGCATTCCCGCTGATAATACTGTCGGAGAGACACTAAATTAAAACGGATTTTTTTACGGTTGCACTGAACTCATGACACAACCCGCCACATCATCTGCTTCTGCTGCCCTGTCACTGCATTCTAAACCTTTCCACCCCCATGAATTATGGGCTTGTGCAATATCATATTGTTAGTTTTGATAATGAATATTAATTCAAGATCTTTAAAAATACATGAGGGGCTAGCAGTGACACTGAGAGGTCGAGGATAGATGTCAAACACTGTACAATATTTATTATTGTGGCAGATGATTCCAGAAGAAGTCGCCCTTGTTATCCACGTCTGCATGCATTTTGTTTTGAACCAATCTGTGTTAATTGGTGACATAGCTTCAGTTTTTTCTAGATGTTCATCAACATTCAAATAATTGTAGACCTGTTTCCTTGTTGTTCTGTGTTTTTAATGATTGATCAGAAAATTGATGATGTTTCTATGGTATGAGTTCATTTCTTTCTATACTGAATTGCTGACCTCAGAATTTTTTTTATTCCAGTGTTGTTTTTAAGAGGATTCCTTAATGTTTGGCCTTTGTATCTTAAAATGAAGAATAAATAAAAAATGAAAAGACAGATGGACATTTTTAATTGACTCTAAATGACATGAACAGCACAGCAGCAGTCTGGTTATGTTTATATATCACTTGTATGGAAATTTTATCACTGAATGTAATGCTGAATTCATTGGAGCTGTTTTGCATTTAAAAAGGTGGAGGATCAAAAGACCAAAAGCGCTGAGGGTCCTTTGCCTGTTTAGCATTTAAACACCCCAGGGGCCTAATCTCTCTTTATACCACCATACAATCTTCCAAAGGTATGTTCACCCGAGGAGGGCACGTCCCCTTCTCAGGCTAATTACTGTCTGTGGAGGTCATGCTGAAGAGGTGGAATCCCTTTGTCAGGTTAGAACCACACAATCATATGAAATTCCATTCATACGGTGACACTGAAGGTTAAATGTGTCAGCAGTTGGACAGTTGAACGGACCTGGTTACCAGAGGTGACTGCCGCTACAAGCCAGCTAGGCCAGCCACTGCTTAACCTGAGCAAGTACAATGTTTTTTTGAGATCGATTAATTGTTTCAGTCATTTCTGAAGCATTTGTGCCAAGACTTTGCTGGTTCCAACTTCTCAAGTTAAAGGATTTGCTTTATTTTGTCTTGTATCACAATGAGCTGAATATCTTTGGTTTTCAGACTTTTCTTGCAATAACTTGAGAAAATAGTAGTTGTTTGCAGCCTTAGTAGTTTCGACCCAAGTGTGAAGCACTGATGTTATCCAAACCAAGCCATCAATAGTGTCATTGAACACTAAACTGCTACACCAGAAAGGGAGCACTGACTAATATATCTGTATAAATCTCTTGGCGTATCCCAAGTTTGTCTTGGAAAATATGAAGAATTGAACCTCCCTCAGCTCTGTGCCAGGCTTCTCTCTGGTTTACTGGTACAACACCTGGTCGGGGTCAGACTGAGGCATCGGGCCAAATGAGGCAGGAAGCCGGAGGCACCACAGTGGGTTTGAACAGGAAGGATCCACTCCAGGAAAACAACTGCTATTTTAGAACAGGTATGTGCCTACACTAACACAGATGATATCTCCAGGGACGTCATTTAACACAGATGAAAACCTATGATATTTTTGTTCAAATGCATGTTTATTTGTTTGTTTTTTCAAATGCATGTTTGAAACTGATCATTTGACAGGCAATGAAGGACTTTTACAGAGAGATGTTCATAACTACCCCTTATTCGACATTTTGTATGTTTAATCAGGGCTAAACTTATATTAACACGTTACAAAATGATGGGAAACTGTAGTGTTTATTTGTTATTGTACCCTGAACCTTCTAATCAAGTTGGAACCTGTCACTCTGAGCCCTGCAGTTCACTTCGTTTAGTCTTTCATTGAAGCCTTCCTCTCTAATCATTATAGTTGCACCGACACCCAACTCTCTCTCTCACACACACCTTTTGTGACTAACTGTCTTTTCTATGAGGAGTCTCTGCTAATGACAGTGTTGGACTGCACAATACTGGTGTGATGAGCTGCTCGGCTTTTCAGTGAAAACACAGAAAACAAACAAGCGCACACATTCATCTGTTTCCCTTTCATGTCATCTTTGTGGCCTTTCCAGGTCCAGGTTCCGCTCTGCTTCTTTCTCTGGCCCTGATTGCTGCTGCCTTGCAGAAATTACACCCCTCTAATGTCACACTCACCCAGCAGTTCACAGGGGCTGCTGGTATTTGAGGCCCCAGGCCAGAACCTTTTATCTGAGCCTTTTCAGAAGAGCACCAGTCTAGTCTCTTCAAACACACTGGGAGATAATGGTTACCACTTGGTGGGGGAAAAAGTTCTCTGGCTGAGAGTGGGGGCTGCACACACTAACAGCCACTCAGGGGGTTTTTGGGGTGTTAGGAGCTTGTACTTTTGAGGACTAGTTATACTGTCTCCTAAAATTCTATAAAGTGAATTTAATATGGGAATAATGCAACTTTAAGGTATCACATAAATCCATAAATCAAAGACTGGGTTCTTGTGGTCTGCATGATGAACATTGTTTTGTAAAAACCTCTTAAATACAGCCAAATACTTGTAAACATTAAAGAGAACGTAATGACTTTGGATCTTGAACACAACTGAAGCTGCTGGATGGCAAGGTCTGTTTGACAGCCACTCTGAAATATGTCAAAACTATTGGATGTGTTACAATAACATTCTGTGCAAACATTCCTAGTCCACAGAGGATGAAGCCTCCTGACTTTCGAGATCCCATGACTTTTTTTTTCTCAGTCCATTTTCCCTTTCCCAGTGCCAGCTGGGATTGGCTCCAGCCACTCACAGCCCTCCTTAGGATAAGTGGTATAGATAATATATTGATGGATGCATTTTGCCTTAAAGCACATTGAGAGCTTCTGTAATGGAGTCAAATTCCTGTATGTTCAAACATACTGTACTTGCCAATAATGTTTTATGCCCACTAAACATCAGCATTTTATCACTCTAGTTGTGAGCATATATGCCATATATATGTTAGCATGAAGCTCAAAGCGATGCCTCAGAGCTGCTAGTTTAGTCAAGGAAGCAAGCCCTCTTTTAATCCCAGCATAAATATTCTTTCAAAGCAAATATTTTCAGTGGTGGTGAAGACAGTGCAAGAAGTGGTGATGATGCAAATATTAAAACATGTACCCAGAAATTGAGTAACATTTACTTATTCTCTTGATAAATGTAAAAAATGTTTTTATTTCAGGACACTGTCAGATGAATTTCTACACCCTGTAAATTTGTTGTGAAGAGCACACAGCATTTTGTCGTAGCAGTAAGAGTTGCTGCTTCATAAACAACACACTGTTTGTGGGTTGAAAGAGCACAAATGGAGGGAGGGAGGAGAAGCAGAACAGGACATATACTGACTGTCATGAGGAGTCCAGATTTGGGAAAAACACAGCTGGTGAGATGTTGGTTAGTACTCTGAATCTGGGATATCTGCCATTAGATAATTATCATATTTGCAGCCGTGACTGTGACACGAGTGTTGGCAAGGTCACATAAAAGTTCAAATTTTTTTGAGTGTAACAAAGTCGAATTGTTTAGCTTTGGTGAAGGTTTGTGCTCCTTCAGTACATTATAAAGATTTTAGCCATATTAACTGTGTGGAATGGAGGTTGATCTGTTGGTTGGTCCATCATATTGGCCCAGGCGGTAATATATCAACAACTGGACTGCCATGAAATTTTGTGCAGACCCTTTTATGGTTCCCATGAATCCTACTGACGAGTGATCATCTCACTATTGTTTTAGTGCCATTGCGAAGGTGAATTTGTAGTTAGATGTGAAATGTCTCAATTATTCAGTAGACTCTCATAAAACTTTTAACAGTTATTCACGTCTCCGTCAGGATCAATTGTATTAACACAGGGGATCTCTTAACCTTTCGTTTAGTGCTGTCATCAGGTCATATGTTTTAATTGTCCTGTTCTTGGTTTATGACCAAATACCTTCAAAACTGACATTTCTCTCAGCCTTAACTGTACACGAGTTTCATTCATTCATTCATTCATTCATTCATTTTCTACCGCTTAGTCCCTGAACGGGGTCACGTTGGGGGCCAGAGCCAATCCCGGCCGGCAATCAGGCGAAGGCGGGGTACACCCTGGACAGGTCGCCAATCCATTGCAGGGCTAACACATAGACAAACAACCACACACACGCACTCCTATAGCTTCCATCTGAACTGTGATAACCAGCCTTCACTCAGACATTTGGGTGGCACAGCTGCAGAAGCACATTCTCCCGGGCCCCAGTGGAGAACTGGAATGGCTCTTGTTTTCCACCACAGCTGCTTTTTTTTTTTTTATCAGCTAATGATTGAAATATAAGTTAGTGTGACTATTTGCTGTATTACTTGAGGCCATGGTGAAACAGGCACAAAATGTTTTCCTCAACATATCAGGTGTAGAGAAGCTGGCAGCCTGTGGCAATGCTGCTGCTTAAAGAGAGGCTGAATACCTTTTATGTTTCACATTTAACACTGATTTGCAAGTAACCTGTCTGTTATTTGTTGTAGTTAAAATGTGCTTCTTTTTTTTTTAAACATTCTCTATCACATACCACAAGATGTTTACATTTTAAAGGTTCTGATAAAATAAATTCCCATCAAGACCTTCGAGTTAGTTTTTTGTATTTATCTATAAAACTACAGTCAGACTGGGGTCATGGTGCATCTTCCAGAGAAAAGGCAGTAAAATACACATGCGTTGTAAACAGTTTTCCTCTGCCTTTGAATGGACTCAAACCAAACCAAGGAGTGTTTGTGCAAAAATAAATGCTTACACAAAGCTCAAGAAATGTCTTTCAGAGGAAGAAAGGCTGAGAAAACATCTCAGCTGGCTTTCATCACATTTTAGTGGAATGAGAAGTTTAAGAAAGCAGGGTTGA
>NW_018127887.1:5444037-5485654 GCF_001952655.1 Monopterus albus | reverse complement strand
TTCTGTGCAGGGTAGGTGTGTGTCTATACAGATATTTGTGTTAGTATCTTTTGTATTTATTGTTTAGTGTCATTTGTTTTCATATTGGACAAGGGTAATGTCACTTCTAGTAATGAGCTTTAATCTAACACAATAATGCATCAATAATATAATGTACATTACATGAAATGTGCCATTCTGCAGAATAATAATGATTCTGCATGAGTCAATGAGTCCTTGTACTTTGGGTACTTGTATATTTTGATACACCAACCAATAAACTACTACAATACACTACTTCCGTAGGCCTACTTTTACTTAAGAAATGCAGGACATTTACTTGTAACAGTATTTTTACACTGGTATTTGCTAACAATCTGAGTACTGAGTTGCATGAGTGACGTCACAGTTCCAATCCCGTTCACTTCCAACGGGATGCCAGGTCTCGTGACTTCACGGCGCGCTCCTCGGGTTGCGGGACGGTCCGGTCAGCAGAGGATGAGGGAGATGAGCTGAAGACACCCTGGGCAGACCACTGCTTATTTGTGAGTCCTTTTGTTTTTGCCACGAACTGTATTCTTGTTTAGCCTTGTTCAGTCGATTAACGGGGCTACTAAATGCGCTTCACAAGGCAACATGAGAGTTTAGTCATTGTTATCGAAAATAAAATCGGTGTTGACTACTTTAAGGCAGGCAATTGAAGAAGTTGGGGGAATTGCGAGGACAATAATTTGGGATTATAGGCTGTTGAAAGTACACTCCTGACGTTTGTCCAAGGACGTGAGAAACGTTTCTTTTGTTTTTATAGGGCATATAATAGGTTTGCTAAAGCCAAATATGCATTTCAGCGCATATAAATCATATAAAAGTAGAGCTGAATTCTACACAATTGAAATAAGTGTATTTCACTGCAATAAACTAGCGATTTTTTTTTTTTACATGAAGTTTGATTCATGTAACTTTGTATTGTACACTACTACACAGTGTGAGTGTCACTGCTCTGTTCTGAGAGCAGCCTGATTTTGAAAGTGGCCAAATTGATTTATTTTAATTTGTTATGAGAAACAGTTTTGAGTGTAGATTAAAATGTGGCACTTAACCAAACAATTGTCAACCATTGGACTGTGATTTCACGGTGCCTGCCACTGCCAGGTATTCATGGCAGGTCTGAGGGGGAGAAGTTAAACAAAGACCTTTGTATTTTCACCTGATTCTTGGTTCAGCACAGCGTCATGCTCAGTCTGCTTCGCCCCCTACTGGCCGTCTGCGTGTACCTGCTACTTCCCGGCGGCCAGAGCTGGATCCCCTGGTACAGCAACGGCTTTCACTACCAGGACATCAGCAACAGCAACGGCAACGGCAACGGAGAGAGTAGGTCCTGTGTGTGTGTGTGTTCTCCAGTGCCTGTGTGTTTTCTCTGGGTACTCTGACTTCCTCCCACAGTCCAAAGATACCTGCATTACCTGACCAGTTCAGTACAAGCTTTCCATTGTTAGAAATTAACCCCATTCTTTTGTTGGAAGCACAAGAAGTGAAGATAGGAGAGGACTGCTTAAAATCAACAGAAAGTTTACTGAAAGTCTGATCACAGGTAGGCCTTACAGTGCTGGGATCAGAGAGATAGAGCTCCCGCAGGAGTTCCATCCACTGAGCCCTGAATTAAGTTCTTACAAAACATTGTCCGCCCTGAACAGAGGTACAACATTCAACAGCTTTTTGATCCTATTGTCCATTTGGTGTGAACCCGGAGCTCCCCCTTGTTAGAATGTGGTAAAGTCTAGGTATATGTGTGTGTGTGTGTGTGTGTGTGGGTGTGTCTCAGGTTGTAGCCCCCGGCCTCTGCAGGACATTCCAAGACAAAGCAAAGCTTGGGATATGCTAAGTGGGTCGAGGTGTGAGTGTAAAACAGGCCTTTGCTAAAATGTAAATAGGCTGTCTGGTCACAAGGAGATGCAGACATCTAGTCTCTACACAGAACTTACAGCATTCAAAGTAAGCAGATTCTACTTGATTCTCATCAATACAATTGTAAGATATATAAGCAAGGAAAATAAATGTATTAAAATAACCAAAGCTCAGTAGTTCTGGACAATCATCAATACAGCTGTAATATGTATCAACAAGGAAAATAAAGTTATGAAAGGTAACTAAGGGGAACTAAAGGTATGAGAAGTAACTAAAGCTTATAAAGTAACTAGAGTCTATAAGACTCAAATCCTACACCATACAGGGATTAATTGCACAGACTGGAGAGACTGGCTTTAATGACTGTTATAAGTTATCCCATTAATAATGCATATAGAGGTCAATGTTAATACTGTACTAGCTGAACCATATTGTGCTGCTTCTTCTTTGTGTTTTCTCTAGTCTACTTTAATGGGATTCGTCTCCATGTGGAATCCCCACAGCCTTCAGTGTCGGCCACCAGGGGGAGCAGTGTCACCCTTCCCTGTCACTACCACTATGAGCCTGAGCTCACCACACCACGCAGAACCCGGGTTAAATGGTCCTGGGTGCCTGCCAACCCCATCCTTCCACCTGCATCTCCCGAAGCCTTCACCAGGGAAACTGAAGTTATGGTCGCCATGGGCAACCGTCACCGTAGCTATGGGAGCTTCCGGGGCCGTGTGCGCCTGCGCCGCTCAGCTCCTGGGGATATGTCTCTAGTGATCAATGAGCTGCAGCTCAATGATACAGGAAGATACCGCTGTGAGGTGATTGATGGCCTGGAGGATGAGAGTGTGACAGTGGAGCTGGAGCTGCAGGGTGAGAAATAGGTTTGTGTATGTCACAGGTGTGGTAGATTTATGAGGGTGAAACGTTATGTAGGGTTTTTAGAGCTTGGCAATCTAGGACTCTGGACTAATGTTCCCATGCAGGGAAAGGACTGTTGTGTCATTTGAAATCCTTTTGAAGATGAGTCAAAGTGCAGCAGCAGCTCTACTGAAAAGTCTTGTAATAGTTATGCAAAATATGTTTTGTACTTTCATGTTTACACATTGTACAGGGTGGCAGGATTTGGCTGGTTCAAGGTGGGCCCTGATGAAGCAGCTTCCTCCTTGAGTATATGCAGTATGAAGCACTTTGAAGCAAGTAAACACATGGTGTGGATTTTTTCACTAGAGGTCCTGGAGCAAAAATATTCTTTGGGCTGCAAGGATGTATGATGAGAGTTTTATAAAGTGCCACCAATCAGCCTTGCTGTTGAAAGTGTGCTCCACATAAGCCATCTATGGAAAAGTGATGTCTATACAACTGTTGACAAGACACTTCCAACAGCAAGCAAGTCATTTACTACTCAATGAATTATGGAGGTGGTTCCATTTCTAAAAGCTAGCACAGAAAAGCTATTTTTATGTGTATTGTCATCCCAGTGTAAAGTCTGTTTGCTGAGAGGGGCTTGAGAGAGAGAAACACTAACGCCCATGTGCAGGGGGCCCACACAGAAAGTGACAAAACTTCATAGATTTATGCACTGGGGCAGTAATTCTTATTCAGATGAATAGGTGCCATTTTAGAGTCCACCATACTGTTTTTATGATACATCCATGTTGAGTCGCTCTAGGCTACTTCTTAGGGTTATTGTAGACACATAAAGGAATATGCATAATGTAAATTTGACCTCTGTAAGGTAATAATATAGAGTCACAATTTAAAGCCCTTATTGTTTAGTTTTCCTCTAGTATTGCACATTACCATAAACAAACATGCAGTTAATCAAGTTACATAAAAACACAGAGACAATAAATATGGTGCAGTCAGGGCTGCATAGGGCCTGGGGCCAAGATGCAGTTGATCGCTTTGCCTGGTTGGTAATCCAGGCTTATATAAACACTCAATCACCACATTGGTATACATATTTATGTTTAATCAGAGTGGGAAGGAAACCTTTACGTTGCTCTCTGGGTTGAATCTATTAGACATGTTTGTCATTTGGATGTGCCATATTCAGTGAGATCATAATAGTTAAATGAAAACACTTGCTGTAATATGACCGTAAAATGTTTGAAAAGCTTGACAACAGAGATTTTCTTCATCAATTAACTCATTATATTGAAAGTGAGTCAAATTACGACATGTAATGTGAAAGTGAGGAACCCTTAGACCACTAGCTTGTTTACACCTTCGCAGAGCTTCATTGTTGTTTAGCTTGGTTTTACAGAACATTTATTTTATTGTTGAGTCTCACTATGTCACTGCATTTCCAGCTGTTTTCAGGAAATGAGCTCTGATAAAGCCACAGTTTGCTAACTGCCCAGCAGCAGACAGACAGACTAAGCTAGCAACCTAGTTAACTAGTACACCTTTGTTCCCTGTATAGGTGTGGTGTTTCCCTACTACTCTCAGAAAGGACGCTACCATTTTAACTTCTTTGCGGCCCAACAAGCATGCCAGGACCAGGACGCCACTCTGGCTACATTTGAGCAGCTCTTCACAGCGTGGGAGGAGGGGCTAGACTGGTGTAATGCTGGCTGGTTGGTTGACGGCACTGTACAGTATCCAATCACAGTCCCACGTCACAGCTGTGGGGGCATGAACTTAGCTCCTGGTTTGCGCAGCTATGGACAACGGCATCGCCTCTTCCACCACTATGATGCTTTCTGCTTCTCTGCTGCTATCAAGGGTCAGTATGAGGAATGATTTAAACCAAAATATGTCAATACATAGCACTCTCCTCACTTCTGATTCGCTCTTTCCTTAGGGACTGTGTACTACTTAAAGCATCCAACAGGGCTCAACTTCACAGAAGCAGTCCAGGCTTGTGCCCATGATGGAAGTCAAATTGCAAAGGTGGGCCAGCTGTATGCCGCCTGGGGGCTGATGGGTTTGGACCGCTGTGATGGTGGCTGGTTGGCTGATAGGAGTGTCCGTTATCCCATCACAAGAGCCCGAGCTAACTGCGGTCCACCAGAACCAGGGGTGCGTAGTTTCGGGTTCCCCCCTCCCTACCTGAAATTTGGGGTCTACTGCTATCGGTAGATATATAAACAAACCATTTGAACAGTGATCTGGTTCAAAGCTTTGCTCAGGAGGTTAGCATTAGCTTTAGCTGGGGTGCAGTTAGCCAGTTGGTTCATTTCTGAGCTATTTGGGATTAATCACTCAATATTGAACTTTACTACTATTAAATAGCCAGAAGGATATGGACACCGGAAAATACGAGCAGGTGACAAATTAAAGGAAAACCTGAATAAGTAGTGGTCTCTTCCAGGATGACAGTGCCCCCATCTACAGGGCACGAGGGGTCACTGAATGGTTTGAGTATGAATGTGATGTAACTCAGATGCTGTGGCCTTCCAAGTCACCACATCTCAGCCCAGTTGAACACCTATGGGAGATGCTGGAGTGGCGTGTTAGACGGCATCTCCACCACCATCATCCAAACACCACACGAGGGAACATCTGTTGGAAGAATGGTGTTCATCCCTCCAGGAGAGTTCAGAGACTTGGAGAGGCGAGGTGCAGTGAAGATGTTCTGGTGGTATGTGGTGTCCTAACACCTTACTGAGACTCTTTTTATTGGGTTGTCCTTTCATTTGTCATCAAACTGTATAATTGTTGAAGATGTCTTCCCAAAACCACAGCCATTAATATGCTATTATTACATCCTTCACTTTTCTGGGAAGACTTCCTGCAAGATTCTGATCCTGGATTCAGGGATTTTTTTTTTCTCATTCAGTCACACCAGCATTACTAACGTCAGCCTCTGATGTTGGGTGATAAGGCCCGGCTCACAGTCTGTGTTCCAGTTCAGCCAAAAGGTGTTGAGGTCGGGGCTCTGTGTAGTCCTGTCAAATTATTCCTCACAAAACTGTGAAAACCATTTCTCTGTACATCTGGCTTTTTGTGCATGGTTAAATTGTCACTCTGAAACATAGTACACAAACTGCTCATACAAAGTTGGAAGCACACATGTGCATGCACATCAGTGTATGCAGTAGCATTAACATTTATTCAACTAAACAGAAGCATATGATGGTGATGATGTCCACATACTATTGGCCATATAGTGTATAATGTACTGACCGCTACACCGTCTTTCCTGCAGCTAGAGAGATGGCATCTTCTTGTGGTTTGGCCTTGACATCAGTTAGTTTGGCTGTAAATTTCCCTCACATATTATGTCAGAATAATTTTGCTTTAAATTCTTTGCCACTTCTTAAATGTAGCTGAACAGATGTGACTGTGATCCGCCACCAGCAATGTCTTTAATTCACAGATGATTCATTTCAAACTCAGGGAAGGCATTCTGACTCCGAAATAACTTTTCATATTCAAAAAATCTAGTTATGATGAATTAGTCAAACAGTAACAAAGGTTCAAACATCTAGTCTTTGGAGATTCAGCTGCAGGCTTTTGGGTTAAGTGCTTTTGTAAAGGCTGTGTTTCTCATTATTTTCCTGTCAGATTTTTCCAGTTTGTCCATGATTGTGTGTTACTTCCACCACAGACCTTTTCTTTCTAACACTGTGAAATATACTGTATGCCTCCTGACATATCCCATGTATTATATTATAATGCATATTTTTGTCATTTGTCTAAGGGTGATTAAGAGTAGTGCTCAGTGGTGGGGAAAGAAGAAGAAGTTATGAGTGAGTATCTGTATTGTAATATTTCAAATGCCATGTTTACATCCGTTGTGGAAGAAGAAACAGTGTGTCATTACACATATGTTTTGTTTCATTATATATGTTTATGCTTTTGTACTATTTTCTACAAATTAATAAAAACACAACAGTAAAGACAATTTATATGAAGTACATTTGTTATAAGAAATGATAATTTATACCTCCCAAGGCAAGAGAATGAGCAGACCAGCTCACTTTCTTGCCATCTGAGGGTGAGAATATACAACTGTTAGTCTGGTAGGTTGGGGCAACTGGAGGATCAGCTCTGACATCACACTTAGGGGCTGTCTATTTATTAGACCCACCTGGAGAAACCGTGAAAGAGGTTCAGTTAAGTTGTACCAAGTACAGGTTATCTTGCAAACGCTGTTTTGGTGTAAGAGACAAATAACCAAGTTTCCCATTGATACATGTATCTATAAAATAAAACCTAATCTGCCTACATTAAGAGAAGACTGGACCTGCTCGCTCTGGCCTACAAACCAGACTGCTGTGCTCTTTGCCAGCCTTGAAGAAACTGCTTTGCATGGCTGAAACACTGTGGTCCTGCAGATTCAACCGAGTCAGCTGGTACCAAACCCCCTACCCCAAGAGGAACCGGTCAGACAGATATTTCCATCCAGGCCATGGCTACAACTTAATTAATGGCTCTTAGTTAAATTAATAACATGTTCATAAACTTTTTTATGTCCTTTAAATCTTTATGGCTCTAAAACACTTTCTCAGATTTGCTGAGTAAATGTTTTCATTGCTACAGACCACAAACCACCGCTGGCTGGTGTGCTCTCAAGCTGGCAATACAGTTTCATTCACTGTTCAAATTGGAAAGCTAGGGTAGAGAGGTGAGAGGGGTTACTTACCCATACAGAACAACCACTGTACGTACAGCCAACACGCCACTCTGTCTAAAAATGATGCACTGTTAGATGAGTGGCGTTGAACGTGCTGTTACGCCCTCCTGCATCCGGGTGCTAACAGACGTTTCAGTGATTATATGGCCAGAAGGTTTTACACAGACACTCCTTATTTACACCTGCTGGACAAAGATGAGTGGACACACATGCACACATTACAGGCCTGCTCACACTGCCACATACTCACATATAGTGTGACTGCAAAAAGCCACCACATACCTGTAGATGCATATACAGTAAACATGCAACCATATGTGTACACAAATACACATGGGGCTTCACTCCCTTTTACACACACACCACACACAGAACAGATCTGTTTGTGGTGACTCTAGTGATGAACGTAGTCGCTGTAGAGGCTGATGAAGGAGCCATTTACTGTGTTTTTCCAGGGTTGGGTTCCACAGGAAGGTAAAAACAAACCCTGGCTTAGAGAATTTACCTGGAATTTAACTGCTGCATGGAAAGATGATGTCTCCAGGAAAGAACAAGAAATATTAGTGTGTGATTTTCATATGTTAGGCAACAAACAATGGAAAGAGCTCAGTATGATTCCTCTGTAAAAATGAGTAAATAGTGATAGTTTGCAAACCAGGACAATAATTTCACAGAGACACATAATTCCGAGTTTTATTTGGTACAGCACAGTATACTGTATGTTTACATCAGGATTTGGGATCTGAACTAAGAAGTGATGCAGCATTTTGTTTTATTTTTTTTAAAGATATTTCAGTTTGTTGAAGAATCAGTTGATCACACACTTTTTTCTACCTCAGATTTTCTGTTTTATTAACAGTCCTCCACATAATCACTCAAATGTTGAATTTTTGCTGAAAGTGGAGCTTTCAAAAACACAGCATTTAGATGTAAAAGAACTATGGGTGTATGAGCAAACAGTGCCTTTTGTACTACGATGTAATCAGGCTAATCCTTCACCTTCACACTTTATAGTGTGCTTACTGAATTTGAAGTGTGTTCATGAGGCTCCCAGTTTGGTTGTGTATGCAGCTGCTGTTTCAGTGTCTGAGTCGTTCTGTGAGAACATGGACACAACTATCTGTTTTAAGCCAGTCCTGACCTTAAAACAAGTTGGTTGTTAAATCATTCATCTCCATTTGTAACTCATAGCTGCAGCTTAATAGTTAAAACATCAAATGGGTCAATTATGAATTAATTACACAATTAAATAGTCTAGTCTGTGTAAGGTATTGACAGATCCTGCTGTTCAGAGAATTGTAGCGACAGTATTTATGGTGAGAAACTCATCATTTGGCAAACAGTGAATCTCATAAAAAGCATATTTCTCTCATCAGACAGAGCTGATAGAGGTCATGAAAGGCACACATATGAACTCCAAGCTGAAACGCCAGTTGTGCATCTTTTGCAGCATTACTTGACCCGTTGAGGTGGAGTTCTGCACTGTCGTGGAGGCCAGGAGCCAGATGTGAGCTTCATCTGCCGATTGAGGCTTTTGCTATTTCATTGTTCAAGGGATTCACATGATTAGCACAGAAGTGACTGAAGACTCTCAAAAGTGCATGAGTGCTGACTACTCCAATCCAGGATTGTTGCAGTGACTTTGATCACATCCTGTACATGGATTTTTATTTATCCTCAAATGGAACAGCACAATCATATACTGAGATACGTGGTGGTGTCCTTACACAACTTGGAAGTTTTGACAACTTAAGTTTGGTGTTTGAAAGGTGGTTTATGACCATGACACACTACATGTTTTACTCTGGTTCTGCTAGAATCAAGGGCTCCTCTGATAATTCAAGTAAAACAAAAACTATTCACAGTTACCCATCTTGTTGGTAAAAGGGGTAGTATGCACTCATTGCTGCACTTTAAGGGAACACAACCAAAAAGCTTGAGAATCTTAATAAACAGTTGGTTTCACCAGTCTGCAGCAGACATTATTCTTTGAGTTGAAGACCAAACAAAAGAAATAAAAACACTAAGAAAGATCTAAAAAGTTCCCTAAAAATATAGCAAAAGTCTATGTAACACTGTTTTGGATGCCAGAGAATCCAGCTGAAATTGAAACCTTATTATTGGGCTGTTTTTAATTTTGTGTCACTTTTTTAAAATCACTATTTCCTAAGTTTATCTACATTACATTTTGTGCAGAGCTGGCTGCTGATTGCAGAAAATTGCTTTGAAATGACTTCCAAATTCTGGATCACAGCTATAAATTATCTGCTATAAATACATAGAAAAACTGTCCTCAGAGGGTGTAGGGTGATGTGCAATGATCCAAAAGATCTGTTAATAATACCATTGCTGTCTAAGTGTGCTTTTGTATATGCGTGGTAGGGAATGTTATCTTTTTGGTTGGACATTTGCATTAGTGTCCATGCTTCTTATTAAGAGGGGTCCTTTGTGGCTCTCTGTTGTATGTCTTTTCAGTCCTGCTCAGTGCAGCTTCCTCTGTTCCTGTTGGTGGCTGACCCCTTTACTTCTTCTCCGAAGGGATCTTTTGTGTAGCCTGCTACTGTTGGTGCCAGCTGGGGGAGAAAAGGTATGCATACTGATGATATCATATAAACATGAGTCTCTAAAGGATGTATTACCCTAAAGTTAGTGGTGTGTCGGAAGGATCTATTTCAAGAGCTGCCATAGGCTTTTCATCAGTGTAACACTGAAATGGATTTTCTGTGTACAAAATATTACACCTGCCTCACTGATTCTGAGTTTCACACACATTACAATTTATGCCCCATTTGTTCTATGGTTAAGTTTCCTCCATGGGTCTTAAAAACATCCACTTGGGGTGCTCAGGTATCCCAGGGTTTTATATCGACACCGAACTACAATGTCCCCATTTTAACTCTGACAAGGGACTGTTGATGCTTGTGCTTCCTCTCTGTTGGCTCAGAATGTTTCTGAATGAGTGTGGTCATAAGCGCCCACTAGGTTTTGATTTGTTTATATCAACCCCTCAACATGAATGTCCTGCATTTATACTCCCCCACAGTGTGTGTATTACATACTTTGTGATATGTAACATTGGGCTAAGTATACACATGCCGTATATAATTAGTTCTATTGATTTTGCCTTATCTCAGAAATGAAGAGTAGACTTCATCATGCAAACACCTTGTTTAGACACAGTCATTTACTGTGATGAACAGCAAACACGGTGAGCAGCAGGTTTGCAGTGGAAAAGAGACTATTGGAAGCACGCATCCGCTACGACATAGCCATGGCAGGTACATCATGTCACCAGCAGCAAGCTATCATGGCTTGAGCTATGCTGTAACCCTGTAACAAGCAACAATAAATTCACCAAAGCACACCACATATTTATGTTGGAGCCACCAAATTTTATAAGTCACTTTTGAACCGTGTTAGCATGTATTATTAGAGGTCTTGCAAAAAAGTCCATTATGTAGAAGCATTTGTGCCAAAAATATATTTGTAATATATTGCTTTGTTTATATATTTGTTTTATTATTTTATATTGTATCTGCTCCTACTTTGTTGGTGGCTAAAACTGCTGATGGCAGCTGTAATGTGAGTTCATTCTGTTGTTTTAAAATACTTACTCTACAGATGGTAAATCTATATTTCAGCATTTCCCTGCAAGCTTACCTTCTGTGCATTCCACTTGTGGCTCTTCCCATTGTCCGTTTGCCATACAGTGTATAACAGCCAGGTGACGCTGTGTGTAGCCTGCGTCACACTGGTAGCGGACAATAGAGTTGACTGGGTAGGGCTCTGTTCTGCTGCCCATTGGCTGGCCATGCTCTACCTCAGGGGGCGCTCCGCACATGACTGAAAAACAAATTAAAACATATTAATAAGCAGACACCATCAAGCAACAGCTGCTGGTCACAAAACTTGCTAGTTCATTTTTGTTTATGCGTATTCTTGCTGCTAATATCTTGGTATGTCAATGCAAAGAAATATAACAAACACAATACATCTTTGCACATTCTTTTCCAGCACCACAACCAATCAATAAATTGACAGCGCAGGCCATTAGCAGTTATTTTACTGTGCCATTTGGTGAACCTTTGAAATCTAGCAAAGTTCATTGCAGTGCAGGAAGACGTAGTGGGAATCAATGCATGTGCAGATAGTGTTGTGGTGTACCCTAGCTCACTGTTTTTTCAGTAAGCCAGCTGTATGTTCCAGTATTCCAAGAACATTTTCCAATTAAAAATACTTCCAGGTCACTTCTTGACCAGACATATTCCAGCCCAGTAAGTCTCTGTACCAGGTCGGGTCTTGCAGGTGAAGGGAAGGTAGTAGTTGCAGGGCACATCATTCCACTGTCCGCCCTCTTGCCAGATCATCACCACACAGTCCTCCTCAGAGACGAAATAGTTATCTGGCTGGTTGGGTCTCCAGTTCACAAAGGTCTGGGTGGAGTGTCATACAAAACAAAGCAGCCATTGAACATGTTAATGTAGTAGCTGTGGCCTCATGAGTGCATTACTGACTATGGCAGACAGTTTCCAACCAAACTCACCAAAGGACTGTCATCTGTCCAGTGGAATTCATTCTCAACAGCTTGGTCACTGAGTCCGATCCACTGGTATTCCTGACCATTGGCTGTATTGCAAAGAAAAAGAGATTTTAGCTCATTGCCATGAATTATGAATGTTTTTCAGTAGTCTTGCAAAAAAAGAACACATGTAACCATGGTAAGTGTGCACAACAAAGCCTCAAAATGCTTAGAAGACAAAAAAGTGTAAAAAAAAAAACCCTTCTAAAATTTTTTAGAATAAAACTAGACTAGTCAGTGAGACTGGCAAAAATTGGACAAACTAATATTTGTCAAAAGATTCATAAGTCAAAATCAGATGCCAAAATGAACACTGCAATCAACTACTCACAGTTTACAAACTGCTGCTCCTCCTGGGAGCTGATGCTGACCAGGTGGGCGTTGAGCTCCTGACAGTGCTGCTCAGCCTCAGACCACATCTGTCGCTCCTCAACGTGAAGGTAACAGCTGCCCATGAACTCTGACCAGCCTTCAGCACAGCCCTGCACCACTGCATACAAAATACATAAAATATGGTTGCTCTGTATCTGTATCCAACTCTTTATAGTCTTTCAGATAAGTGTCATGATTACTAGTGTCTTGTGTGTTTGGTGACTCACGCGCTGAGCAGTTTTCTCCAGTGAAGCCGCTGGGACACTGACACACAGCGAGTGCTCCCTGCACAGAGCAGGATCCTGAGCTGCAGGGGTTTGGATCACAGGGGTCTGCAGAGGCTGATAGCAGAAAGAAGGAACTTTTACTTTGAAAATAGTGACTAATGCAGTTCCAGTTCAGTGGTGCCACATTACAAGGAGAGCTGCCAAGATATGTGACCGCGATGGCTTTTATGTTATAGGATTGTAGCAGCACAGTTACCTTCCACTACTACAGGCTGCGCCACAACAGCAGGGGTTGCCACTGACACTGATGGTGCTGTAGTTGGGCTGGTGTAGGTTGCATTAGGAGTCACTACATAAAGTGTGGGTTCTTCTTGGCCGTGCTGTTCCTCTTCCCCGAGTCCTGATTGGTCAAGGCTGGTAATGTCCTCTGTGTAAGTCATCGTAGATCCACTTCCTGAAGGGTGCGAGCTTCGGTCTAAAGCGCCACTGAATTCATGGTGGATCCCAGACACAGTTCCTTCCCCGCTTATCTCCACCACCCCCCGGCCTTGCTGAGGGTGGTGTACCAGTGGTGCTATGGTCACTTCAATTGTCTCATCATCTGTTATGTAGATGACATCACCACGCTGCTTGAAAGAGTCTCCAGAGGCAGAACCACTGCCTGAAACACCAGAAGGAAAACCACTGGGAAAGCCACTGTGGAACCCTGACCCAAAGGGACGATATCCAGACACTTCCTGCTCACCAGATGGCTGAACTGTCAGGTCAACTGCACTGTGCTCAACAAATGAGATGCCAGAAAATCCACCAGAGCCTGACCCCGACACACTTCCTGATCCAGACGCACTCAGTTCTATTACCTCGATGCCTCCCTGGCCTAACTGCTGCTGCTGAGTGGATTCTTGGTGGATTCTTACTTCCACCATCTTTCCATCCAGCATGATGAGCGTCTCGTCTCCGCCGCTACCACTGAAGTCACCACTTCCACTGATTAAACCTGATCCTGATATCCTGAAGCCAGATTGCTCTTCCCCAGATCCAGAAGCACTACCCAGTTCTCCAGATGTGAAGATGACAGTACTTCCTCCTTCTGCCTCCTGGGGACCTCCAGAGGCAGACTGGTCTCCAGAGAAGATGTCACTGTGTCCACTATAGATGATGCCCTGTCCTGAACCAGAGATGTCACCACTGGTGCCGGAGGTGCTGGATCCCCTCGAGATCTCACCGCTAGTAGAACCAGAGCTTGACACTTCAACAGAGACTGCAGGTAGAGTGGGTCTCCCTGGTGAGAGTTTGGATAAAAGAATTCTTAAAGCTTCAAAAAACACATTTTGCTTTGCCAGATTGTGAAAAATCACATTTTCACATCCTTTTTATTTGGTGATAAATCACTGACAAATGTTATTAAACATTCATGAATATGCGTGGGTTTCTGACTTTCTAAAACAAGCAATCAAGTCTGCAGTCATCATTCATTTAATAAAGTGTTTTACGCCATCAAGTCTGAGATGTAAGTGTTAAAAAGCGGTTAATAAAAGTATCTTGGTCCAAATCATCTGTAGCTGTTTTTAGAAGTGATCAAATGGTCAAACCAGTCAAACAGATTTTTCACAATCTAGCAACTGAAAATGTTTTCTCATTAACATCCTGTTAATTAAAACTCCTTAAAATCAGAAAGCAGCTCCGAATCATTTTGTTACCATTTTACAAGAAAACATCTCAATTTTGATGATTGTATGCGGCTAACAACGAGAAGTCTTTCCAGCTTTCTTACCAGGACGAGCAAATCCATGTGTTGTGATGGTTGTCTTGTTGATAAACTCCTCTATTTCAGCTTCAGTTTCATTGTAGACTAACAAACAAATGAAAAGTGTAAAATTTCCAACAAGGATGGGAATAATTACAAATCTCACAGTGCAAATGGATCGTTGGCTCAATATGAAAAGATACATAGAAATATCAGTGGTAACTTAAAAAAACAAACTATTTTGGATATGTGTGAAGCAGTATCATGTGAAAACATATGGACAAATGTTAGAACTCTAACACCAGACTAAGAACAAGCTCTTTATGTATCGTACCAGAGGGAGCAAAGTGATCAGCTGTGACTGCTGTCTTGTTGATAACTTCCTCCGTCACTATCGTCACATTGACACTGGTTTCATTTTCAACACGGGCAACAGGAATTCCAGCTGAAAAATGATAAGCGGAGACAGCAGAATACTGTCTATAAGAAACAGACTCAAACACTAGCCCTGCTACTGCTATTCATTTAATAGTGATATCAATGCACATCATAATCTCATCTTAAAAAGATGATTATAAATGACAATACAGCAATACACCTCTGCTTCCTGGCAACTGCAGATGTTTATTCCTATGTTGTACCATTTGGGAAAGGACAGCTTAGATATTAGATATTATATTAAGAAGCTTAGATATTGTGTCACATCAAGTCAATAAACTGCAAATACTGTAGCTATATCTGCTTTGTAATCACAAAAAGTTAGGAACCAGTTTGTACTCAGATTCTAAGTTTCAGGCTTAAGTTTCAAATAGTGTCTACGTGCACATATGCACTTCTCTCATCCTCTTACGGTACATTACTGGGATTCAGCTGAGTTTCTTTTTTCCGTTTAAGTCTTGAGTTTAAACTAATTCTTTCCTACCTTTGAAGCAGTAGGCGTCATAGCGCGAGTGCTCATCGGGGAATCCTGTCTGGTTGGGATAGGCGTAGATGATGTGGACCCCTGCCTGGCCACCGCCACACTGGATTGTGGGGGTCGTGATGGGGTAGCGGACGCTGCGGTCCATCAGCCAGCCTGGGCGGCACTTGTCAAGGCCTTGTTTCCAGGCAGCATACAGCTGGCCAGTGGTGGCCAGGGTGGTGTTCAGTTTCTGGCAGTGCTGCACAGCCTCCTCATAGGAGAAGTTGTCATAGTCAGTAGTGAAGAACACCTCACCTGGTTGAAGGAGCATTCAACAGCATTGAGAAGAGATATGGTTTGAAATACAAGTTGACAGTAAATATAAATTCTAGCCATTTGCTTGTTTTAGAGTGTTACACGTTCATGCTACTCACCTTGGAGACGCTCCACATAACAAAATACATCATAGTGTTCACTGGCTGGCCTCAGGCCGTAGGACCTGACTCCTGGAAAGTATGGCAGATTACCTGCACAGTTATCTCTGGGCGACACAATTGGATACCTGAGCATAAAAGAGAATGATGGTAAAGAATTGTAAGGCTTTGGTTTGCTGTAATATCCCTTCAGAACTTAGCTTTAATTTGCAAAATGACATGTTTCCAACCAATGTAACAGATTGTTAAACATATTGATATACAGTATCAGTCTGTGGTGCACATTCCTCCAGCCCACCTAACAGTCTGGTCACTGAGCCAGCCAGCATCACATTGGTGCAGGCCTTTCTCGAAGGCTGCCTGCAGCTGCCGGGGACTGGCAATGACTGCATCGATACTCTGGCAGGCCTGCCGAGCCTCAAGAAAGGTCAGAGTGTAGCGACCAGTGATGGGCCGATAGTGAAACACCACACCTGGGAAAAGATACAGAGGGAAGGAAGAAATTTCACTAAATGAGCCACATGAATGCACGACAGGATTTTGTGTTTTTAGCAACAATTTTGCTACTTGAGTATGTGGATTTGCTGAATGCTAATACGATATTGTTAGGACTCCTATGGCAGCTTATTTCTATAAATTTTTTAATTAGGGTAACAAAGTTTTTGCTGCAGCGGTGATACTCCATCAATTCAATATTTCACTTTTTTTTAATATTTCATTGACCAAATAGGTATTTGAATGGGGCAAATCGATATGGTTACCTTATTACAATAGCTCTTTTAAATGAGTTCAAAATGTGCAGCAGCCTTTTGTCCACATTTTAATGACCTAACTAAAATCCATTAGCATCCCCAAAAAGATGGAGCGACTGTAATGGCAAAGCCAGATGTTCTTGTACTTGCTTTTTGGTGGTGTGTCCTTTTAAAGAAGTTTTTCTTACAGTTTAAAGAAACATATTTTCTCGTATAGGATTTTGTTATTGATTAGGCACATAAAGTAATCAACTTACCTGTGGGAGCCATGGCAGCATCTGTGACAGTCAGATGGAGTCCAGGCTTACGTATCACAGGAGGGACGGGCAGAGGGTAGAGGGTGTCCACATCTCCACCCCTGATCTCCTCACCCTCAGGTGGGGGGGTGAGAAACGGATGTGCCCCAGGGGCCGGTGTTAAAGTGATGATGTCTGGGAAAGGTGTGGTCCTCACAGGCACAACATCTTCATCCTCACCAGCTGAGGAAACCAGATCACATGATTGACATGTTTTTATTTAGCCTTAACAGTCAGCAGGAGGTTGAAATGTACCTATGCCTGGCTAAGGCCCTTGACATTTCAGAAATGATGTCTTAGTTAAGCAGCCATTTAATCACAAAAGGATTTATCAGAATGCACTGAAAATCACAAGGATCTGTAATTTACCTCGGAAGCAGATAGCCTCATAGCGAGAGTCTGGGTAGGGGTATCCTGTCTGGTTGGGGAACAAGTAGATGGTTCTCACTCCTAGAAGCCCCCCTCCACACTGAGGCCTGGCAATGTTGATGGGGTAGCGCACGCTCCTGTCTGCCAGCCAACCACCGTTACATACATCCATGCCAGCCTTCCAGGCCAGGTAAAGCTCTCCAGTGGTAGCGAGCCGTGCATCAAGTTTGGCACACTGATCTGCTGCTTCATAGAAAGTAAACTTCTCCACAGACATGGAGTAGAAGACTCTGCCTGGGAGGAGAGTGAGGCAAACACATTTACACTATACTGTACAGTTGTGTGTACAGTAGAGGTGTCATGAGGGTCTAGTCTCTTTGTGCTGTCATCATTAGGTGTCTGTACCTGACATCTTCTCAGCAAAACAGTACACGTCATAGGTCTCGTTGACATCTCTGACTCCATAGGTCCTCACACCTGGGAAGGTCTCCTTGTCTCCATAGCAACGCTCCCTTGGTTCATGGATGGGGTACCTTGAGAGGTCAAGAGAGGTGGACTTATGAAAAACCTGTAACAACATCAACTCTTTTACTGTCTTTTATTGCACTTTTGCAAAATAACGTCCCTCTGGAAGCTGAGACATTAGCTTCACTGTGGCACAGAATATTTAGACTGGGGTCCAGTAACAGCCAACATATTAAATGCTCAACACACTTTAACCCCAAACTCACAATTTAGAAATTTTACAAATTGCTGTTTATTTATTATTGTTATTATTTTACTTACAATATATAATAAATTTATTATTATTATTTCATACTTTATTATTATTATACATTTTATAAGAATAAAATCCATAAACAATATAACATATAGTTCAATAATATAACGTGGCTTCAGTAGTTCTTGGTTAATTGTCACTTTATTATTATACATTTTATAAAAATAAAATCCATAAACAATATAACATATAGTTCAATAATATAACGTGGCTTCAGTAGTTCTTGGTTAATTGTCAAACAGTGGCTGAGACACACTAGCTCACACTTTAATGAAGTGGGAGGCTGCGTCGGACAGGTTTTGTGACTTTCCATAACTCACAATCTGATAACTGCATCCACTTTTGTAGCATTTGCCTGTTGCTTTCAGATGTGTAAAGGTAGGCATTGTTCAGACATCTCTCCAGATGCACCACTTGCACTAAATGAGGGTGGACAACATGTACTGTAACAGCTAGCTTGTTAACCTTGAACAGTGTTGTATCTTTTAGCTGACCCTTTCTTCATGGACTTTGTTCTTCTTGTGTCTGTGTAGTTTTCTCTGGGTGCTCTGGTTTCCTTCCACAGTCCAATAACTTTCTGGTTTGGTTGAAGTGGAAACATTAAATTGCTCCTAGGTGTGAGTGTGACTTTGTTTGATGGCAACCTGTTCATAGTTATCCTTCAATAAATAAACATTTTGGAGTTTGGTAGCTGGATGGATGAAAGCTACCTAACAGTCTGATCAGAGAGCCATCCAGCATCACACTGGTGGTATCCATCATCGTAGGCAGCCTGGAGCTGGGCTGGAGTGGCAATGGTGGCACTGTTCTGAATACAGGCCGCCTTGGCCTTCTCAAACGTCAGGGTGTAGCGGGTGGAGATGGCTCGGTAGTGGAATACAATGCCTGTGAGACAGAAATGGAGCAGAAGAACTGTGATCTACCAGTAGATCTGCTCTTTCAGTTTTACAGCTACTGCGTTTCACCAGATGTAGTTTCCAGAGGTAAGTGTTTTAAATAGACCTTTCAAAGGTTCAAAGTGTCTTCAGCCAGATTTTTTATTTTTATTTATTTACTTTTTAACAGAGATTTCCTTTAGACCTTCTGGACCTTCACTAGAGAAAGTAGTAGCAGCACATTATGCATAGGCATGGAGAGTACATGAGGAAACTATAGAATGGTAGAACACATATACTAGAACACAACATGTTTGTAGAAATGAGCTTTTTTCAGGAGGTGAAAAAAATTGTCTTATGTTTTAGTTGACAGAATGAGAGAATTCATAGCAGTCTGGCATTTTGACAAACAGCCATGAAACTTACATTTATTTTGTGGTAAACTATACTGAATGACATTGTTTCTGTAGCATACCCTGAACCTGGATGTCCACAGAGTCGTAGTTATCCTCAATGCCATGTATCACCTCGCAGCGGTAGGTGCCAGAATCTTTGGACCTCAGCTCTGTGATTTCCACACTGGCATCCATGGGCACCAGGGGGTAGTTGACCATCGTCACTCTGTCCATATACTCTGTTTCCACATGAACTTGTCCTTTGGATGCCACCAGGATTGTGGTGGCATTTTCCTTGGTGACATAGGTCCATTTGATGTAGGACATTGGAGTGACGGTTGGGGCTCCGGGGTCGTTGACAGTGTTGTCTTGGAAGTAGCATGGTATCACTACCTTACCTCCCAGCAGAGGACGAAGAGGCACCTCCACAGGGATGCTGACATGCAATGTGCCATCCAAACCTGGGGAACAGATACAGTAGGTCAAGGCTGATTGGTTTTTATTAGTTAATGAGGAATCTAATACGTAGTGCGGATGTTTTCAGTCATAATGATCTTGTGAGCTCTTTTAATCACACACACTAACAGCACATAGCGCTATATTATTTTTTTTGTTGTCTACAAATAGTTTGACATTTCCAAGAAGTCTGGAGACAAGTTTTTAAATTAAAGCAAGCAAGTGCTTACCTTTGGGATTTTTGAATGAGATTGTTGCAGAGATGAGTGGCAAGGACACACACAGCAGAAGCAGGGGAGTCATTGTTACCTGAAAAACACCCAAAGTGACAGCAAAGCAAAAAATTAAATAAAGTCAATCAAACACTGACATGAAGCACAGGCAGCTACTGAATGCTATTTGAATGCTTGTAATGAAATTTCTAGTTTTTTTAAAATCACACTAACTTTGTTGGGTTTTCTCTATAATAAAAATAGTAGTACGGCCTAGACCTTACTTTGTAAAGTCTCCTGCGGCGACTTTTGTTGTGATTTGGCGCTATACAGGTAAAACTGAATTGAACTGAATTGTTTCTGTTGATGTGTGTGTTTGCTTGGGCGTTTCCACAGAGTGGAAACTCTCTCCTTATCTATTTGTCTGCATGTAGTATACTATAAATTTTTAAATTTGACCTGTACTTTAGTTTATGACCAAACACCTGCAGAACTAATGACATTTTCACCAGCCACTGCTAATTAGAAATGAAAGCATGTTAGCATGCTTTGCATGAAAAGTTTACAAATTTTTCTGTGTGAACAGTGTCACTGCTTTTCACATTTGTCTTTTTACTACTTGATCACCATGGAAAGCATGATAACTGCTAAACATCAATATGTTAGCATTGCCGTGGTGAGCATGTTAGCATTCTCAAATTAGTATTTAGTTTAAAACACCATGGTACCTAAACACAGCCTCACAGAGCTGCTAGTGTAGTTGTAGGCTTTTGCTTTTCTTAGTTAGCTGCATTTGCAAGGACATTTTCTATAAATTGCCATTTAAAGTCCAGTAATGTAGCTAATTGTATCTAATGTAATTAATATAGCTCAGATAATGTACTTTTGGATAACAAGAGTTAAATGCAATCTCAAATATACCCTAATATCAACAGCTGGCCTCTTCACAAACCCAAGGCGGTCAAATGCTGATTACCACACTGCTTATTTTCTCTCAACTTTCCACTGCTGTGATGTGCGGCACAGTCACACACACTGAACCTTCATTGTTCTGTGCTGCAGAACGCTCGCATTTCATACCGAACAGCCACAGAGAGACATTTACAACCAGTAAACCTGGAGTGTTTGCAGTGGCTGTACTTGGTAACCTGGTGGCAAAAGGCCAAATGAGAGCTACATGCATAGCTGTTCTGGTTGACTCAGCATAACCAAAATGTTATAATCTATGAGCATACTACATTTAACACACAATCAATCACTTGATCAATCTTTGTTTGTGCAGGTTTGTTCAGTCCGGTGTGCTTTACTGATAAAATGGATATAACCTGACATGCAAATGGGCCGACCTTGGGGGATAGTATTTCACAGACCCAGGCCACACAGTACAGCAGGACTAATGTTTGCTCTGCTGTCTAAGATCTGTCTGAGAGTGGATGTTGGCCCAGTCTGGGCGGAAACACAAAATATCACACAGTTTGTGTAGATAGATGGAGAAATGTACCCTGGAATAATCACACACTGCTATTATCAGTTTGTGGTGTTCAGTCCTCCCTTCGATGTTCTCCAACTCATTTCTGGTATTCTTTACTTTTGGTGGACATTCCTGACTTCTGACTTATCTGGTCTATTCTGGAACTGTCTGAGTTATTCCTATTTTTTCTACAGTTACACCTGGATTTTCAAACATTTTTAGGCTTATCCTCTTTGTCAATCTTTTCTGAATTAATGACACATTTCTGTTTTTCTAAAATCACTTCAGAACAAGAACTACTTTTGTGCTTGTGGGATGTGCCATAAAATCTGAAGTGAGAGTTAATACGGCACTGGTGTTTCTGCATTGTCAGTGATGGATTTCTTTTTGGATGATTGTTTAAAATTGGTTCAAACCATTGAGCTATGAACACAGCCTTTGCTATATGACTTTTGATATGCACGACCTTTTTCTTTCTTGTCAGAGAACTTAAACTCTATTGTGGCTGCACAGCCACAATCTTGGCAATATGTTTGTTGTTGAGTCACTCATCTGCCAGAATAAAAAGCGTTAAGATGTGCAGGCTACAAAAGATATGAAGTTTATCTCCATTAAAGGGCAACTTAACAGTTAACACACAACTAGTAGTTAGAAGTACAACAGCCTTTCAGCTGGAGAAGTGCAGTGTAACAGTGCTTTTCAGCCTCAAGTTAAGGCTTTAACCATTTGCAAAACATTTTCTAATGTTTTGACCAGTATTTCCTCTTGTGAGTCCTAGAAATAGTGGGTTAAATTGGAATATTCTGTGCATTGTAAATTAAAAGGTGACTCATTAATAGTACATTTTTCTGGCTATGCTTTTCTTTTTTTTCTTGTACTTGAAATGACTGTGTCATATGCCACAGTCAAGGCAGGCCTCCCAACAGCAGATAAAGACAGCAATAACCATTCAGCCATCAACCCACACAGCAAAACCTTCCCCCATTTCTCAAACCAAGCCAACCAAAATCTCACTGAGTGGATCATTAGCTCTCTTTAAATGCATAGTTTAAACTGTGGCCGCTTCATAATGTGCACCAGCATTTGTGAGCGACCAGGCCAGGGCAGTTCAAACCAATCTCTACAGTGTGTCCATTCAGCTGGTGAGGTGGCTGCCGCTCCTGTGCTCAGCTGCTCTGGTATGTTCCGCTCTCAGCTGAGGTGGAGGAAAATAAGGCCTTGGTTTGTTTCAACAACAGACAGGGGCAGGGCCTTGGGGGGTGCAACACTGCCAAGGTAAACATGGGACGGGCATGCAGGGAAGCCCCCCCCCTTCCATCCACCTCCTCGCCAACTCTCTATAGAGAACCACAGCAGCAGAACAGAGTCAACATTGATACACATGCACACACAGAAACATAGACACATAGATGACAGCGGGGATGTGTGGGAGCACATGTCCGATGCTCCCTAGTAATGAAAATGTATGTGTGCTTGTAGACATATGGCAGTACCGAGACGTTCTGTAAGGCCCGTGTTTGAGAAAGCAAAGAGATGATATAGAGTGAGACAAATGGAAGAGGAACTTTCACCTTCACAGGTGAATATAGGTTCATTAGTACATGCATGCACACTCAGCAGTCTGACCATAACCACAATGCACACAAGTGGGTGAAATGTTTCACACACAAGTAGACAGACACACACACACCAATGGCTTTAACAAGGTCTCCAACTGTGTGTTCGGTCTGAACAATAAAAAAGCATAAAAATGTGTGTTGTAATTGAAGCTATTGTCAATTATTTTCTCATTTATAGCATCTGAGAATTACAATTCACAACACGTGCTTGCACCGCCTGACGTTACCATAGTAACAGGATGTCAATCTTGACACTAGATCTGTATGAATAATGCTGTTTTCCTAATACTGTTTTCTACTGCTAAGCTGCACTCCTCCGAATTTGAATTCAAAGCCAAAGCAAACATTTTTTCTTTTACCATTTAAACACCTTCACGGATTCAAGGTCTGACTCTAGATTTATTGGACTTTGATAAAAATGAATCCTTGTACTGTCACACAATCAGCGATATATCATTGTAATCATGTTAAGCTGAGTTGTATGGTTTAAGAAGTCAGAAGCAAAACAGTTTCATTGAATATAAATAATCACATGAAAGACAATTTCCTGTTCCCAAAAACTTTTACCAGTGACATATACTTTTCCAAGCAAAGTTATAAAAGGTACTGAAATTAAACCAACAAGTTAAAATCAAGTTAGTTGTAAAGAGAAACGAACTCCATTAACTAACATGTCACTAAAGTCAACTCAACAAAATTCAGAAACCACAGCTGACTTCCAGCAAATAAATGACAAAGCTAAAAATCTAATCACGCATCTGTTTTGTCAGATGTGATATCCTTCATGTTTCATTTCCCAGAAAACAAAGCTACTTTGTAATGGAAAAGAAACTTTCCAAATTTACCTGTGGCTTGACTTTTGTGTACCTGATTGAATACCTGAGCCTGAAGAAGAGGATGAGGATCCGTAAAGAATCCCCTGAAACCCCTTCACAGTATTCCTTGTTAGGGAGTCCAGTGTGAACGTACCATTAATGCTCAAACGCTCCCAGTGCCAGCGACTCCAGGGGCCTCTCACTCCGGCCTGAGTAGGAGAGCAGAAAGAAGCTTTATTCAAACTCTACCAGGCATTTAGATGTTGGAAGGAGACAGAGTGAGGGAGGGGTTGAGAGCGGGGAGAGAAAGATGTGGTTCTTTCCTGCCAGGTGGTGAGGTCATACAAACAGCTTTGAATAAAAAAGAATCAGACTAAATCTTTAAAAAGAAGAGAGAATACCTGCTGCTGTTCACTGGTGTCAGATGGTCCAAGTGTTTCTGCACTGCTGCACTTACACAGTGATACATCTCATCTCTACAGTCTGGCCTCACAAGAACAGGGCTGATGCATTTACAGTCGATTCAACAGCACACTTATTACTCACTCACTTGTTGGGATGGCTGTGGCTCGGAGACAGAGAGGGTCAGTTTTCCCCTAACCGTAGGGTTGGTGGTTCGATCCCTGCCTTTTCCAATCCACATGTCAAAGTGTCCTTGAGCAAAGGTTAGTAACCCCTTGTTACTCCTGGTGATATCACCAGTGAGTAAGAGGGTGAATGGGCAATAGCGTAAAGCACTTTGATTGCACGTTATTGTGTAGATGCAAGTTCAATCATGAATGACCCTTCTGTTGTCTATATGTGAATAACTGGGAGAAATGAATGTGAATTAACATGTTCACTTAAAATGACTCTTTCTGTATTTGTGCGTTGGTATTTATCTGTCTTGTACCAAGTGGCAAGACCTGGTAAGACCTGTCAGAGTGGGCAAGGGAAGTCAACACAGAGACACTTGTTTTCATCATCCAAATATGAGCACGCTGGAAAGAAGTTGGAACACTGCCGACAAAAGCCGGAACCAGGCTGAGGCTTTTTCTTGGGGGTGACAAATTTCAAGCTTGGGAAAAGTGCTGAGGCGTTTGTTTTGATTGATGTGTTTTCTGTTCACATACACATATGAACCCACCCATATACACACAGATAAACATAGATTTGACAATTTGACTTGATGGGTGGCTCAAATGACTCAAACCACAATACAAATTATAGCGTATTTAAGATCTTTAGCCATGCTAGCAACGTGGCTATAGGGACTGTAAGGTCGATGTGTGTTTGGCTGGCTGCCACGGGCCACACTGAACTATCTCAACAACTACTAGATTAAAATAACATTTTGTTCAGGTATTTATGGTCCCCAGTGGATGACCCCCACTTAATCAGGTGATGCCCTGGCTTTGCCTTTAGCACCGCAACACAGGTGGCTTTTAGTGACACTGGATAAACTATTGCCTGGATTACCATGAAATTTTGTAGATATCAATGGCTGCTAGATGATGACTCCTTATGACTTGAGGTTCGCATTTGTGAATTTGAGTGAAATGTCTGGTGAACTTAATTGAACTGATGATTATTTTGTCCAAAATTTTTGTTTGAAAACTTGTGACATTAATTCCCATAATCCCTAGTGGCAGTTTTATTTTTGTGCTAATTAACGAATGTTAGCATGTGGTCATGCAAAGCTAAGATACTATGTTAGAATTTAGCTAAAAACAAACTGAGCCTTAGTATAGCCTCGGAGAGCTGCTACTGTAGCATGCTATGCCTTTTAAATATACTGTACACAAACTTTCTCAAAAACCCATAAATATGGTAGTCAGGAGGTAAACATACACACTACAGTATAGACATTTTAAAAACACATTTACATATACAGATTTAGAAACTACATGTACGAATAAGTATAAACATAACTGTAATGAAAATAGCTGGCTCCCAGCTGAGTATTAATGCACATATAGAGTACATACAACCACCTAATTTGCAATTGCAAATATCTCTTAACTGAATGTGGTGTGAGTGTGTGTGTGTACTTGCTAGATAGTGAGGACCCAAAAAGCATTCTTCACTACAGAGGACATTTTTGTCAGACCTCACTTTCTGAAATAGCGTTTTGAGGATTAAGACTTGGTTTTAGGGTCCAGGTTAGAATTAGGGTTAGAATTAGGGCTGCGGAATGCATTATGTCAGTGAATGTCTTCACAAAGATAGAAGTACAAGCACGGGTTTGTGTGGGAGAGCTGCATTTTTTACTTTACAGCCTCTTCATAGGAGTGAAGAGCTGCTTTATGCTTTATTTTAATATGTTAGCATATTACTCATGCATTAACATTATGTTGGAGACAGTTGAGTTGCAACAACCTTTAGCTACTTTATAAACACTTGGATAGTTGAACATGGTATCATATGTTATGCAATAAATTGTAAATATAATCACTGTATATATCAGTCTGAAAGCTCTTCTAGCACAATGTGAATACATATATGTACTGTATATATTTATTTATTAATAGATTGACTTTTTAATATTTTGAATGCAGATATTTTTATTTTATATTTCTTATCTTATTGTTGCCTCAGAGTGTCTGTACCAGAGTCAAATTCCTTGTGTGTTTAAATATACTTTGCCAATAAATCTGAATCGGATAGTTTTTTCATTAATGAAATGTAATCCATGGTCAGTGGGGCCTAAAGTGAAAAATGTAAGCATAGTTTTGTGTTTCACTAGGTTTATGAGTCATAATAACAGCAAATACTTTCCTCTTTTTCAGTAAATCTTTGGGAGAAAGTGAACAAGAGATACAGAGTAAGAGAAAAGTGAGAGACGGCTGCACACTCTATAAACCCATTCACCTCATCATCCATCATTTGTGACTGTGCACACTCTTCTTCCATGGAAACTACATGAAGGAAACATTCCTGTTTTATCAAATCATTTATTTAGATATGGAATTAAACTGGTCACAGCATGTACATTTTAACAACCTTCTCTCTATTTATGTCTGACTGCCAACAGCCTTATGCAGCCAATGTTACTGCACACAAACCTTTTCACCCGTTTCTTCTCCATTTGTTTAATCTCATAAGATGAATGTGTTTTAAAGTGGACAAGGACTTTTTTGTCAGCAAGGTTTGAAAATCCAAGCTGGTCATTGGTGATAGGACACCTATTGAATCAGTGAAGACAGAGGGCCTCACAGAGCATCCAGATATATGTATTTTTAAAACCATTACATAATTTCAAATGTTTAAAAAAAAAGATTTTTGGATGTGGGAGAGGTGGTGAGGGAGAGAAGACGAGGAGACGAGGAGGGGTGACGTGGTCGCTGGTCTTTAGTGAACACTACCTTCTTATACTGCAACACAGACTAGCTTCTCATGTCCTGTTGCATGATGGGACAGAGAGCTGCTCCACATTTTCTTGATAGCTTGCCAGACTCACATCAGCCTCACCGTGCTGTCTGGCAGCAACCAGTGCCGGTCTGATGCTGGGAACAGCTTAGTGTTGCTGTGGGATTAAGGAAAGCTGTGTAAGGCTTGTTTCATACCTCAGCAACCTGTGTGCAGTTTCTCTGTGTGAGGCAGAGGGGTGTTCTTCACCTAATGAAATAAAGAACTTGTTATAGCCTTTAAATGACAAAAATCTGATTTACATTTGATGGTATATGTTCATTTTCATGTTTCTGGATACCAGGTGTTTATAGCAGCAACAGGCAGCTGTTTTTGCGAAAAAGCTCTGAAGTCAGCAACTAGTTTCTGAACGAAGTGGAACATTTAGTAACTAAAGAGCCAGGTATTTCCCTCAGGAGTAGGTGGTGACCAAAAGCAGAGCTAAAATGAGAGTTAATATTGGCCTTACATTCATCAGGTGTCCAGAAACACACCTCAAAATGAATGCTAATGTTACTTCATACCTGCTGGATGTATAAATATAGTTAGCTGTTTGCCATAATCAACTTAAAAGTAATATGTTAGCATTTGATTATAGCTCGTTTCTGCTGTATCCAAATGACCAAAACTGACTAACTAACTAATAAAAGAAAAATCAGTCAATCAAATTTTCAGACCACAAACACCGCAAGCAAATCAAGTCTAATTAATAATATGGTCTCCGTTAAAGTGTTTTGACAGCAGACAACTACTATATGTTCAGATGTAAGAGCTGTTAACATACAGTAAGTGTGATGTGCTGCTGAAACAACAAACAAAAAGTGTTGGCTCCTTTACACAGTGTAGAGGTACAGTAAAAACTCTTCATGTGCCTCACATAATTAATTGTGACTGAGTGAATTCTGATTTTCTTCCAAACATACTGTACTGCCCCACTTTAAGGACATTTGTATAGAAACAAAGTGAAATAATTTCTTATACAAACTAACATTCTATAAGTGACATGCCTTAATTTAACTGTGGACTGTCTTCTCTGTGCCTTTACTGTATGCCTGGTAATAAGCAATAATCTGTAAAAAAGTACTAACCCCCCTGAAACTGAAAAATGTAAACGGACTATGGTTAAGTTTGGGTCCTGCAAAATCTTTCTGCAAGCAGGGAAACCTCTCGCTGATTAGTATGAAAGGGAAGAATGTCAGAGAAGGCAATTACAGCAGGCAAGTTTATATATGGTTGTTTTTATTCACACATAAAAATGTAAATGAGAAAAATAGAGAGCTACACAATTGGGATGAATTAATAAACAATCTTAATTTAGGCATTAGAATAGCAATTTTCAGCAGTTTTTTAAAATAACTGAACCCCACATTCAAAAATGATCTCTCATTCTACTTCTTGTTAATCTAAAAACCAAACTGTTCATGTTCTATGATTTGTATGTGTCAAAATTTAATTAGTAAAGTAATCATTAACACAGCCACCAGGTAAATGTACTGTGGTAAAAAAGTACTACTTTCTGTTGATATGTAGTGTAGCAAAAATAAAAATTGCACCATTAAATTTGATGTAAATAATATATCAAAAACATTGATCCAGTGATATACAATAATGTGACATTCTGCTTAATGAGTATTTTTACTTTTGGTATCTTAAGTACAAAAACCCTTATTCCTGTTGATGCAACGCGCCGCCAAGGCCGCTAGATGGCAACAATGACGCGACTTAAAAAACAAACTCAACTTTATGTGAAAAAACAAAAAAGGTGAAGAAAAAGAAAAGGAAGGAAGCAGCAACAGCAAATTAATGGCAATGACCGGACGACAACTTTAACGTGTAGTTTTCAACTGTACCGTGAATCAAGTGGAAAAAAGAGAGTACACTCCGGTCGCAGCCGTTTCTTTTAAGTCCAGGGGAAACAAGGAAGTGAGTAACTTACTGACTTCCAGTCTCTTTCCGCCGGTAAGTCCCGCAGATTTGATCGCTCTCTTGTTTCTCTTACGGCGTGGCGTTGAGACCTGTAACAGAGGAAAGTTGGATTTAACTGTTGCCTCGGTGGAAATACACAAAAGCAGGCAAGCTTTTAACGATTTGTAAATCAACTGTGTGTGTGTGTCAGGAGTTGTGCGTTTAGTAAGCAGGACGACGCACTGATTCGTTTACAGTATGTGTGTTTGAAGTCTTCACCTGGACCCATGTCTTACTAACGTTACTCCTTCACCAACTGAGTCATTCATTGTGTTTGTGATGTGAGTGAAAGCTGGACACCTGTAGTGTGGTCAACCAAAAACAGCAGGTCCAACCATCACATCACTGTGATGTAGCTACCTGTCATTGGCACTAGAGCTACAACGATTACTCATAAAAATAACTGGCAACAATTTTGCTGATCAGTTGATCAAAGTCTTGAAATTACTTGATTTGTTTGATCAGAAGTTCACAACCCCAAAATATACATACATCACCTGAGTTGAACAAAAGCAGGAGATTCTCAGCTACATTTCAGCTTCTGTGGGTTCCATCAAGAAGGGCTGCAGGTTTTAAGCAATTTCCTGAATGGATAGTTTACATGTTACAGTTATTAACTATTAAAACAGTGTTTTTTGTTTAGTTTTTTTAGCCACTGATGTGACACACAAATTCAGATTCAAACTGTATTAACAGTGAAAGGTTTGGACCCACCTTCCCAATGAATCGAATGGGAAAGTATGTCCAGACTTTGGACAGGTAGTGTAAGTATTTAAAGAAGAGATTACATCAACACTAAATTACTTACATTAGAAATTAAACAACAGCAAATCACAGAGCTTCCCATCTGATGATATTCACAGATTGTCCAGACAAAATCCAAAGTATTGAACACAATGCTGCACTTCCAGGCTTCCCTGGATGACGTACATTAGGTCAGACCGAACCTGTTGGTAATATCGAACAATTACATCTAAGTCTGACCCATTTTATTTATCACAGGGCTGTGAACAATAAATGACCCGTAAGACAAGAACACATGTACGGGCCAGTTTTTATCACCTCCGGCAGCTGGCAAAGGTGAAGCCCTTTCTTTCACGGCAGCATTTTGAGACGGTAATACATGCATTTATCACGTCTCGTGTGGATTATTGTAATGCACTATATTTTGGGCTCAGTCAGGTCGCCCTTGCCCGCCTCCAGAGAGTCCAAAATGCTGCTGCTCGTCTGTTGGTTGGGGGGCGTAAAAGTGACCATATCACACCCATTTTGGCTTCCCTGCATTGGCTGCCGGTGTGTTTTAGAATTCATTTTAAGATTCTTTTATTTGTTTTTAAATCTTTAAATGGTTTGCCCCCCACCCTTTATCTTACAGAATTGCTACATCCCTATAGGCCCTCCCGGTGCCTCAGATCGGCTGACCAGCTGCTCTTGGAGGTACCGAGGGCTAGGCGGAGATCTGGGGGGACAGAGCTTTTTCTGTGGGGGCGCCTAAGTTGTGGAATGCATTGCCCCTTTATATTAGACAGGCCCCCTCGTTGTCCACTTTTAAAACCTATTTGAAGACTCATCTATACCGTCTGGCGTTTGAACCAGTAGGAGCCTGTGTCTTGTTGAGCTTGTGATTTATGATAGGGGGTTGTTTTAAGTATGATGTTTTTGTTTTGCTGTTGGTTTATGTTGCTTTTTGAGAGGTGTTGTGGATATTGTTTTGGTCAGCTTCGGCTGTGTTAAATGTGCTATATAAATAAAGTTGATGGTGATGATGATGATGACATGCTATGATTTACATCTGTCTGGTTTTGTAAATCAAATTACTGTAGCAACATGCACAGTCGAACAATCAGTGGTATTAATTTAAAGCAAATAAAAGTATCTTTTGAAAGGAAATTGTTTATAAATTTGATCCGCTCTTGTTGAAGTTGAATGTAACTATGGTCACGTTGGACAAAAGTACCATATGTAGTGCATACAAACTCATTAGGTCTTGTTGTTTTGAGCAAATGGTTACTACTGTGAACTCTACTGCACTTTTCATTAATAAATAATGTGCTTAGAAAGTTCTGGTGCTAAAATGTCACCTTTGTACCACCCGCAGCAAACGTACTATGGTCTCTGATATCAGTAACATCACCGGCTTATATTTGAAAATAAAGTGAATTTCTCCAGCTTTGTGAGGCAGCAGTTGTTCCACTGCTGATTGTGTCCTGATAACATCGCCAGCTTGTCATCTGACCCTCAGGGGTGATCATGTATGTTCGTGGCGGATGTTCTGCCTCGATAACTTTGTGCAGTTTGGCTGCAGATTTGATTGAATGTAATAAGTAACAGGCGTGGTAATTTGTTTAGAAGTGTTTTTAGATAATGAGCTGTTCATTTATTCATCCTCTACTCTGTTACAGTACTGGGACAAGCAAAATACTTCACCTTTATTGTCTTAACTTTCTTTCACAATAAAGGCCCTGATCACAAACACAGCATAATGTAATTGCTACGTTTTCTTTTCTAGACCTGACACAGTTATTTAATCCATCTATAAAGTATGACCCAATAACTGACAGGCGGTCTGTTGCCATTTGAGCAATGTGACATGGTGTTTTATCAGCCATAGTGAATAGGCTGTAATGACCAGCTCCTCCCATCATAAACACACAGCAGGCTTCCCGTGGCAGACAGCCTCAAAGGTTAAAAGCCATTTATTGGAGCTGTGTTGTTGAAATGCAGCCCTGCAGTGATGACAGAGGTGAGTCATCCCTGGACGAGGGCCCACAGGTGACAGCTGGGGATGTTTTTAATCAACAGCCTAATTTATTCAGGGATAAATGGCTTTATTCTTTTGGAGGGGAGCAGTATAATTGGCAAACAGGGGAGAGTCTCACAGTTGTTTAGTTTGCAACCCCCATCTGTCTCCTTTGTTTTGCCTCCAGTTAAAGGGACATTACTTAATTTATTTCATTTGTGTCTTGAGGTAAAACTTTAAAAAAATTATTATTAGGGATGTTTGAAAATGTTCTGGTGGAAGTACAGAAGTTTAGTTTGACAAAAATAGAAGTAACCATATTTTTGCAGATAGTAATGTTTGTCATAAATGCATAACATGAACACAGCTGTGGGCAGATGTGGAATAAGATGATTTTTATCAACCTTTTTGTGAGGACACAAAACTGCATGCTTAGGGGTTAAGCAGCACTGAGGTACCAGGCTTAGGCTTTAAATTTGTCATACTGGCACCACTTGTAACCAAAGTACAAGTTGAACAAAGTGGAAAGAGAACATTAAGTCTGTCTGAAGCCACAAGTTGAAAATTTCTAAGACATTTTTCAGATGTACAGATTTTTTCAACACTCGTGTTCAGTTTCAGGATCTTGATCTGTACAGTGGTGGCAAGCAGTGGCATGACTTTTGCACACACTCATGTCAGAGGAATTTATGGAAAAATTGCTTCAGCATACAGAATACTAGAAACACTATAATAGCATGTGAGTGCTGTTGAATCATGTGCCACTGTTTGTTTTTTAGCTTGAGTGTTCTGTTGGAAGTTACTTTAACCAGTGTATGATTAAATGGAACTATGTGAAGCGTTTGCATACAGGTGTTTCCACCCATGCTACAGCATTTTACTTGCAGTGTTTCCACCCATGCTACAGCGTTTTACTTGCAGTGCAATGCTATCTTGCCTCAGAGTAAAATTTATGTCCTTGGTGTAACAGTTATACTGTACTGTAAGTATTTATTTATGAGTTTATTGCTGTTGTTCTACGGCCCTGGGCCACTTACTGTTGTTTACTGCCACTTGTCAGCGCCTCAGAGGTTATTAATGATGAGTTATCTTGGGTAACATAGCTGGCCGATGGCACCCAACACCCGTGCCTTGGCTCCACCCCTCAGTTCCTGCAGAAGAGGACACAGTTATTTCTAGGTACCAAGGTTAGGCTGGCTCGCATGTGAGATTTGGGCGAGGTATTTTCTGGCAGGGCACAGGAGCACAGTGCCGGTCCTTGAGCAGCCAAAACATTTAATGGTGCCAGTGAAATAATCAGCAGTGCGTGTGAGTGGAAGTGACTTTAAATAAGTTCTCGCAGTCATTTGAAGACACGTGTGGAGATGCAGTGTCACTGAGAGCTGATCTGGCTGGCTGTTTCTGAAGGCGAACCGTGGGTGCTAGGGTCAGGGTTGTAGTGTTTGAATTGGGTGGTAAATTTTACCAGAGAGAGATGCACAGACTGTTGGCTGTATCTATTGTCTGTGGACACACTACTGTATAGTCCATCTTGGCTCACTCTTGAAGCTCGGTTATGAAGGAATAAGAAAACTGCTTTGATTCTTTGTGTGCTGTTGTATCAGATGACACGTAAGCAATGACCACACACACACCCATTATTTTGAAGCACTAGGACTGCAAATATTTGGTGAAATTTGGCTATCGTTCAAAGCAAAACAAATTGTCTCACCTTGTATTTTTGGCAGGAGAGTCATGGTTAGAAAGCCGCAGCAACATCTGCTGCTTTGGTCTGACGTCAGTTACGCCATTGTGTCTTTGTTCTGCAGTGTTTCAAGAAACTGAGTGCTAATACACACAGGACAGTTTCTCTGGGGGTTAGATTATTCTTTTGTCTTCCTTCTTTTAATTCTTGGAAGCTGAGTTTCCAAGTATAGTAGAGGTATTATTAGAAAAACTAGTTGAGGGTCTTATTCTATAGTATCCATCCATCCGTTATCTATACCGCCTATCCTAACGAGGGCCGCGGCGGGGCTGGAGCCTATCCCAGCTGACACTGAACAAGAGGCGGGATCCCCCCTGGACAGGTCACCAGTCTACCACAGGGCTGACACTTAGAGAGAGAGAGAGAGAGAGAGACACACACACACACACACACACACACACACACAGACAGAGAGAGAGAGATTGCTGCATGTCCTTGAACTGTGGGAGAACATGCACACTCCACACAGAAAGGCACCAGGTCGGCCTGGGCTTGAACTCGGAACCTTCTTGCTGTGAGGTGACAGCGCTAACCACTGCGTCACCATGCCACCTTATTCTTGTGAAAATGTTAAATTATTATCGAAATACAGTCTGCAGATAAGTCTTTGTGGTTTTTTGACCTTTAAAACTCTAGATTTGATGTATTTGAAAACATTTAGCTCTCTAAAAAGTGAAGTGGAAACCAGAATGATGTGAACCACTTTAATACAGAAAACAATACAGACGGCCTGCCTCCTCTTCAGGCCCCGTTGTCATAACAACGATAAAAGGTAACATGGGCTTTTTAGACAGTGAAATGTTGAGTCGGCAGGAGAGTAGCGTGGAGTTGATGATGGTGTGTATAATAAGGCAGCTTGGTGTAATGGTTAGTGGTATTCCTCTGACCTGGAGTTGCTGTGACCCGGACTAACACAGCTGCATTAATCTGAACCTGTGTTTGTAAATAAAACAAAGGTAAAATCCTTCACAAAGCAGTGACTTTAGTGTTCCTCAGGAATCAGTAAAGTTTATCTTCTGCTTTGTGATTGACATTTCACACATGGTGCATGTAGCGTCACTGCACCAACCAGTGCCGTGGTTATTCAGCAGCTGTATGTTTGTTCAATTGAGCTCACAATGCTGCAACTGGCAGCTGTCGTTTAACAAGTTTTACTCCTTTCTGTCTTAACAGTTGTACAACCAGGATCATGATTGTTTGCCTCGACACATGTTGAGTCCTCTGCCCCTGTTCTACCTCCTAGGACATCCATTACTCTTGTTCTACCTCTACACATACTGTGGACACACGTAGCTGTTATCAGCCAGCTCAGAGACGCCAGCAGACCCTTCACTTTATCACCGCCGCCGCTCTCAGATGACGGTCACCCAGTGACGCTACACCACAGTTGGCTGGTTTGCTTACTGCCTTCCTGGTTTCCTGACCCCGTGCTAGAAGGAGCTACCTGAAGCAGCCATGTTACATGTTGGTTTGTGATGTCCAAGCCCTGTGACGGACCAGGAGCAGGAGCAGAGGAAGGACAGGAGTGTGATCACAGGGACATTCCCAGGTTTGTGATTGGCTGTGATGATGATGAGCAGGACGTGGGTCAAATGGAGACAGGCATGAAGAACAAGATGTTTCGAGATGAGGAAATGGAGGATGATGAAGATGAGTTGGTGAGTTACAGGTGTTAATTCAGGTGTTCTCACGTATTTCCTAACTTACAGGTGTATCATGAGGTGATTGTTTGTGGTTATATTATTAAGGGTAGGTGTTAAGGGCAGGTTAGGTCTGGGAAATGGCGATGCTGAAGATTTATGACGCCATGGCCTGACACCCCCCTCTTTGGGGGCAAATAATGGGTAAACATCATTTAATTTGGATACTGAGCTTCCATATGAATGCTCTCCCAATTGGCACATTTAATTGTGTTTTATTGACTGTTGCGTAATAATAATTGTTTCCTCACTTTTGTTTTCACATTAAAGTCACGATATGACAGTTTTTTGTTCTCTTAGGTTTAAAAATAAACTTTATGCAGTGAAATGTGCCTAAAACTAGTTGCATTTATAAATGAGGCGTTTCAGTGATTATAAATCCTCAACTGAAAGAGAAGAGTTCATTTTGGAACAGAATAGGAAACGACAGTGTTGGTCATTTTTAGGCAGAAGGAAAAATAACAGTGCTGTAAAACTAGCACGTTGCACGTTTTTGTCAGTATCCTTGTCTCACTTGATGTGATGTGCTTCGTGTCATGTCTCCATCCTCTCCAATAGCCGTCAGAGCGGCAGATTGTGGTCGCCATATGTGCCATGATGAAGAAGTCCACATCCAAGCCCATGACGCAGATCATGGAGCGCCTTTCTAAGTTCGACTACATAGACGTGGTCATATTTCCCGAGGAGGTGATCCTGGAGGAACCTGTGGAGAACTGGCCCCTCTGCGACTGCCTTATCTCCTTCCACTCCAGAGGTAAAACTTTCTAGTGTTAAGAGCACTGTGTTGCATGAGAGGAAACTGTGACCAGGGAGGTGGATGGGAAATGAGGCCTGGAGTTTGGCACTTCGGGGAGGTGTTAGTTTGTTGCTTTGCCTGCCTCCAGACAGATTCTTAATTAGTAGAGCAGATTAGCAGAGTAGATGGGCATCTAATTGTTTTCTGTTCCTCAAAAAAACAGCGGAAATTAAATGGCATTTTTTTCCTGCAGCAGCATAAAAATGTGCTCAGTCAGGTAGATGTTCTGTTTTCTCTTGGGAAATATCAATACCTTAAATGTTTTACCATCATTTAGAATTTGTGTCAGGCTGTCTGACATCAGCCAGTACTAGTTAATGGGAATGTCTCACAGAGAAACAAAGAGAACTATGGGATTAGAAATATGCATTTTAGGCTTCTAATTAATTTTACTTCTCAGCTGACTGTGTGTGGTTTACGAAGGCAGACACAGAGGAGGAAGATCAACACATTTTCCTGTGTATTATGTCCTCTATCTTAAATGACACTTAAGAATGCATGTTGCTGCAGCTGCACATGTGTTTACTTTTAAGGATTAAGAGCTCAAATATGATTTTTTTTTATCACAGTAAAATAGCCAGTTAAAATCAGTTGAATATATTAGAAATATCACACGTTCATTCACTTACACTATTTAAGTGTGTTGCTGCTGATAGTGATCTGTCTCTGTGTGTATTTGAGTCGGAGTAAATCACATGGGACTGTTTTCCGTTCTATTTTTAATAGCATGATGTGGAGAGTTGGTCAAACCAAGGGAACATGATGTGAGTCCTGTGTTGTGATTGTTGGGAAGCTAAGATTTCTCCGAAATGCTTCGTTTACAGAGGAATGTAGGGAATATTGAGAATACTGTGTTTTGTGCATGAAAGTCACCTGTGTTGCTCCAAGCTGCTTTAAATAAATGTAAACTGGTAACAACAAAGTTTTTTCTTTGGCTTCTCTATTAAGGGAACTTTGTTACTCATTATTACTCAGGTCTTCCCCCATTTTCAAGCATCCTGTCTCTACTGAGACCTCAAATGGAAACTCCATCACTTCCTGTGAGTCAGAGGTCTTTAGAGAAAATGGCTACCCAACAGTGGGTGTTTAAGGTCTCTTTTCAAGGAAGTCTTAATTCCGTTAATGTTTTAAATTGTCCCGTATTAGAGGTGGAGGCTCAGTTCAGGTGAATATGACACTATGCCAATGAAACATGCTGGGTGTGAATTTCCATTCAAACAGACAGCTGCATTCATCACTTATCTACTCTGGCTCACACTGAATCCTATTAAAGTCCACTGAAACCTGCTGAAATGAATAAATCTGTGGAAACTTCTGAGGACCCATTAACATTGTTACAGAACTGACGAGTGCACGAGTCCTCTGAATTTAAAAAGAGGGTCTTTTTTTAATCCTAGTAAAATAAACGTTAAATAAATCATTTTCGTGTAAATGCTAACAAGGAAAAATGACCAATGTAAATGTTGTATGAGCCTGGATTGATGAAGAATATTGTTCTGGCAATAGTGATACGGTTTTTATCTGAATCTATTCAGGTTTCCCTCTGGACAAAGCTGTGGAGTACGCTAAGCTCAGGAATCCGCTACTCATCAATGACCTCAATATGCAATATTTCATACAGGACAGGTGTGGTTTGTGCAGTAACACACACACACGCACACAAACACACACACACACACACACACGGTTGAGGGGTTTAAATGTATAAGGTAAAAAGTAAGATTCCCCCATAAGACAGTGGCCACACTGACTCCAGTGAGTTTAGCTGACCGACGCAGCCAAAGACCTGACTCCAGTGAGTTTAGCTGACCGAAGCAGCCAAAGACCAAAGACATTGGGACACACATCACATCTACACTTTCTGTTTTTTTTTCTTTTTTTTAATGGAGGTGATCTATAATGACTGTTTGATTCTGTGTCAGGAGGGAAGTGTACCGGATCCTCCAGGAAGAGGGCATTGACCTACCTCGTTATGCTGTGTTGAACCGAGACCCCGACAATCCTGAAGGTGTGCACAGTTCTTTCATTATGTTCAATATGTTTGACCTCAGTAACCCAGTAATCTGTTTCCAGTGTTCCTTCCCTAAGTAAGAAAAATTTGGTGTAGCTGACTTTGTTTTTCCTACTGCTGTCTGTCTTTTCTTCTATATGACATAAAATTATGATGATTTATATTGAAGATGAACAATACTGCAGTATTATTTACTCTGCTGCTGTTTTAGACTGATGCCTATTATGTGGATTGGTCCAGATCCATGTTAAATACAGATAAGTAAAGTAAATAAGTGAAAGGCACAGTGTGTGTGTTGGTTGCTGTTGTATTAAACGGTCAGTGTTGCAGACTTGTGTAGCTTTTAATTGTGATTGCAGTCTGTGTTAAAGACATAAGAGTTTTTCCATTATAGGAACCTGTCAAACAGAGTATCGCTCGTAATGGGTTCTGTGTTCGTTTTGACTGCCCTCTGCCCCCCTCAGGGAGTGCTACTAAAAGTTCCATGAATGCGAGGGGGGAGGCATTGCATGTGTACAGAGCAGTTGCCTGTGATTGTTCAAATGTCCATGTCTTCACACCTCACCAGTTCACATTACAAGCACGGTGTGGTTTAGAGGGGTGCAGCCCCACCTTCTGTTCTCTAAACAGTGACCAACACAGAGACAATACAATGAAAAAACAAAGCACCACGATCCGCATCATCCTGGGAGGTTATGTGGGGAGAAGTACGGGGTATACAGCTTGTTAGGTTCTGTACAGTAATGGTTCAAATCCAGGGTAAGCAGGGAAATTTGATCTGATTGGATGGAAAATGTAAACTAAACTGTGCATTTTCCTTGTCGGTAACATCTTTGTTGCTGTTTGTATGCAGAGTGTAACCTGGTGGAGTGTGAGGACCATGTTGAGGTGAATGGAGAAGTGTTCCCTAAACCCTTTGTGGAGAAACCTGTGTGTGCTGAGGACCACAATGTCTACATCTATTACCCAACATCTGCTGGAGGAGGCAGCCAGAGACTCTTCAGAAAGGTAGCTGCCTCCCATGAAACTCTTCAAACGAGCAAATGTTTGTCATAAGCATAACGCGTTCAGCTGTATAAGGATTTACTTTCTTCACTTGTCAATAAATGATGTAATGCTTCTAATCATTTGTTTGAAACTCGCTGTTATTGTTTAATTAATTATGACTTAGAAAAGGGAAAATGTGATAACATTAGAATATTAAAAATGTCATTCTGACAGTACATATAACTGTTGTGGAGATAAAACCTTTTACCTTTTTAGTAGTAGACAGTCACTCAACATACAGAAGAACAGCAAGGACAAAAGAAGTATTAAGAGACAGTGTAGATGTTTCAGGGAGTGGGAACTGAGGTGAATTAAGGTCTTTATTGGCAGGTTTGGGTCCAAATGCCTTTGAATTCTCCTCTCTCTCTCTCTCTCCCTCTCTCTCTCTGCTATAGATAGGGAGCCGTAGCAGTGTGTACTCCCCAGAAAGCAGTGTACGAAAGACTGGATCTTACATCTATGAGGAGTTCATGCCCACAGATGGTACCGATGTGAAGGTACTGTTGATGTTCACTTGACCTCTGTTAGAGATGTTTAATTTCTTGAACAGATTTTTGCAGCAGTGACTCATAAGGCTCTCGCAGACGTGCACTGGAGCCCTGAAATTATCTAGACATTACCCAAAAGAGCTGTATGTGAGAACGCAAATGTCAGTCGATCCCTGCCAGCTGCCTGGTATAAAGTCCGCTTCATGTCCAAGTGAGCCCATGTGAGAAAACCGCAGCGTAGAGTCCAGAGTTTTTACATGGAGCTAGTGGGTGTGTTGATGCTGCTTTGTCATGTGACCGGCGTGAAACTGGTGGTGAAGAAAAACGGTCATTTACAATGAAGATGCCAAAGAACTGGAGACATGACGAGATTCAGGAACTTCTGTTGTTAATAGTCGATGTCAAGTTTAAGGTCGGGCAAGAGACTCAGTAGTTTTTGACCAAATTACAAACTGGCTACCTGATTACGCGCTCTACACAGACGCCCACCCCACATAAACCACAGAGTATTTCCAGTAGGAGAGAATGCACCTGACACACATCTGCTGTGCACTACATGTGTGAAAGGGCAACTCTGGACAAAGTCCGGGCCAGATTCTGCGGACACAGTCCGGAGTTTGTGAAAACAGTTATAGTTATGACTCATTCTTTTGTCCAGTTAGTGAAATGTAGAAGTCCATTATCATCAGTGCTGACACACTTTCTATGTTTGTGTGTCTTCTGCCTGCATGTGTGTGTTATCAGGTTTACACAGTGGGTCCAGACTACGCCCATGCAGAGGCCAGGAAGTCCCCTGCTCTAGACGGAAAGGTAGAGAGGGACAGCGAGGGGAAGGAGATCCGCTACCCCGTCATGCTGACGGCTATGGAGAAACTGGTGGCCCGCAAGGTCTGCCTTGCCTTCAAGGTAGGTCACCATGAAGTGGACGCTGTGCATCATTGTGTTTAGGGAAACAAAGAAAACCCTGAGGTTTGAGGTAGTCAGAAATCCTGAATTTGTTTTTGAAACCTGGGCTATTTATGGACTTGCGGTCCTTCTCTTTTCCTTTTTATTGCTGCCCAAGACATCAGTGGTCAAAAACTCTACTGGGCACCCTTTTACATGCTACAATCCTTTAGAAGCCAAAGCAAACATTGAATCATGTTTTGTTTAGCTCCATAAGACAGTAACATCTTGTGCTGGCAGCTCATTAGACCGTTTTAGAGCAGGGAGAAAATATCTTTAAACCAGCTGATGTAAACACAGACAGTTTGGAGCCTCCAAACATGGATGATCTGTTTATTTTTTTTTTTTACTTGCAAACTAAATACATTTTGTTCTTACATAAATACATTTAGTCAACGGGAGAAGCATTTTTCCTAAAGCAGTGTACCATGAAAAAAGTTCACGCCCCAGGTTCTTACCTAGCTCTTAACATCTGCAGCTTGGTGTGACTGAGCACATTTCAGAAAACACGCGGGACTGCCAACAAACGAAAGAGATGACTACAGCATGATGGGAAAAAAAAATCAGTTATTCATACGTTTTTGTTGCAAGTATGGCTCTTTACGTCAAGGCTGTGTGTTCCAGTTTCCCCAGAAGCAAGTTGTTATGAGCCCAAGTGGAAAATGTGCTTTATAAACAACTGTTTCTAATTACAGATATCACTGCTCAGCTGTTGTATTTAGCTGTTTATAAAACCTTTGCTAATGCAGCCTTTTTGTTGTTGCTTTACAACAGTACCAGCAGCTGGGAAAAAATTTAATTAAATTAAAAAACCCAAGCTGATTTTGTAAGTTTGCCCACTAACAAAGAAATGATCAGTCTACAATGTCAATGGTAGGTTTATGTGAACAGTGAGAGAACAATAACAAAAAATCCAGAAAAATGCATTACAAAAAAAGTTGTACATTAATTTGCATTTTCATGAATGAAATAAGTATTTGATCCCCTATCAGTCAGCAAGATCTCTGGCTCCCAGGTGTATTTTAGCACTGTAA
>NW_018127887.1:5428654-5443333 GCF_001952655.1 Monopterus albus | reverse complement strand
GTCAAATATGGAGGTGGAAACATTATGCTTTGGGGGTGTTTTTCTGCCAAGGGGACAGGACAATTGCACCGCATCAAAGGGAGGATGGATGGGGCCATTTACCGTCAAATGTTGGGTGAGAACCTCCTTCCCTCAGTCAGGGCATTGAAAATGGGTCGTGGTTGGGTATTCCAGCATGACAATGATCCAAAACACACGGCCAAGGCAACAAAGGATTGGCTCAAGAAGAAGCATATGAAGGTCATGGAGTGGCCTAGTCAGTCTCCAGACCTTAATCCTATAGAAAATCTGTGGAGGGAGTTGAAGGTTCGAGTTGCCAAACATCAGCAACGAAACATTGACTTGGAGAGGATCTGCAAAGAGGAGTGGGTCAAAATCCCCCGAGATGTGTGCAAACCTTGTGGCCAACTACAAGAAACGTCTGACCTCTGTGATTGCCAACAAAGGTTTTGCCACCAAGTACTAAAGCACGTTATGCAAAGGGATCAAATACTTATTTCATTCATGAAAATGCAAATTAATGTATAACTTTTTTTGTAACTGACTGTATGTATGTATGTATGTTTATACACACACACACACACACACACACACACACACACATATACAGACAGACAGAAGAAGTTTTATCTCAGTGTTGTTGTGTGTGATTTTTTAGCAAACGGTCTGCGGGTTTGACCTGCTCAGAGCCAACGGCCACTCCTTCGTCTGCGATGTTAACGGCTTCAGCTTCGTCAAAAACTCCATGAAGTACTACGACGACTGTGCCAAAGTCCTAGGGTAGGTGACATCGGCTTGGTAAACACTGAGCTGTAACTTTTCTACCACTTTAAACATCATTTTGAGTAGAATACTGAAATATAATTGGAGTTTTATTTGTGACCATAAGCTCACATACCAATATGAAACCAAACCTAACCCTCAGGAAGCACAAATATATCAAAGCATCTCAATAAAGCTAACATTTTTGAAAACCATTCCTATGTTTCCAGTTCCTGTACTGGGCTTTTGCTTTCCAGGGAGGAACACTGCACATGTTTTAGTGTTTGACTCTGTACCAGAGTCAAATTCCTTGTGTGTCCAATAAAGCTGATTCTGATGTGCTGTAATTTGTATAATCTGGACTGTAGCTACTTAGCAGCAAGTGTGACTTGTAGTAAGAGAACCAGCACTGGGCTCGATCGAAGCTTTTTGGATTATCTTAATGCACCTAGTTCCATTTAGTTGCATATCCAATGAATTCTGAGACAGCTTTAACATTTTAAATTACTATAAGACTGACTGGCACAAGGAGGAGTGTGCAGAATGAATGGCCTGTGTTTGTCTGACTCATCAGGAACATTGTAATGAGGGAGTTAGCGCCACAGTTCCACATCCCCTGGTCCATCCCCATGGAGGCTGAAGACATCCCCATCGTTCCAACGACCTCAGGAACCATGTATGTTTTGAAAAACAAAATTGTTATGGTTATTTGGTGTCCAGGGCTCCTGGACAGCCTGGAAAATACAGTTGATCAGTGGATTACTCTGCATATGACTCACTTGAGTTTCTGTTTTAACGTTGTCCCATCCCCTTCTCTAATTTCTTCAGGATGGAGTTGCGCTGTGTTATTGCCATCATCCGGCATGGAGATCGCACACCAAAACAAAAGATGAAAATGGAGGTCCGACATCCTCTGTAAGTCTTGTGATAGAAATTGTATTAAATCAATTAGAAATCAAATGTAATGTTAAAGCTGCAATATGTAACTTAAGGTAGCACTAGTATGAATCTTCAAATCAATGCACTCTCCTCCGCCCAGCGCTCCCTCTCCCTGCTCCATTGTGCTCTGCCCAGGTCTTCAGATATGTCTTTATGAAATAACCGTAAATGAGAATGCAGCAAAACTTAATGATAAAGCAGAAATAAATGAAACTCTGACTGGTCAGTCCTGCTCAAAACCTTTTAGAATATCTCTGCACTGCTGCCAGTGCTGTTCAGTGAGTCTGGGTCACAGGAGGTTTCGACAGCACCGCTCCACGTTAAGACACGTTTTGGAGCAGATTTCTACAGCGAAAAGATCTGAATAAAATTACATACTGTAGCATTACCCAAAAAATAGCTTTTATGTTTGAGATTGTTAAGCTGTTGTTCAAACTCTTACATTTTTGTGTTGTCCTGTGTGTTCCTATGTTGCTGTCTGTCTGGTGCCCTGCTATCAGAATAAGGCCACAGTGTTCTGCACACTAGAACATCCTGTTACATCTACTTAGACAGTGAAATTCTAAACAGGGAGGGCTCCTGCCAGGTTTGGCTCTTTGCCTGAGGACGTCACTGATTCCTCTATGCACTAAGTAAAACACCTCAAAAGACAGATTTTGTGTTCTTACTATATTACAGACATTTCATGGATGCATTCTTCCATGAAGATGTTTTTCCTTCTCCCCTGGTAATACAGTAGGACTTACAGATATTCAGTTTGCAGTCTCACAATTTGAAAAGGCACAACTCTAAAAGAGTAAAGGCCCTTAACATCCTGCTCAGCCTGTTTGCTCATTTACAACAGTTTCCATTTAGTCCATCTGTTCTCGGGTAGTCACAGTATTTCACACTGTATATTTCTGCATAAGCCGCCTTACCCATTGCTGCTGCCTCATATTTTGAGTCCAGAACAACTGAAGTCCATCATCTTTTCCTTTTAGAAACAGTTCAACAAAACAAGCAGTTGATATTGCAGCTATATTCTTAATGCTGCTGTTTTATTTATTCACAGATTCTTTGAATTGTTTGACAAATACGGAGGATACAAGTCAGGAAAGATAAAGCTAAAAAAGCCAAAACAACTTCAGGTGAGTGAGATTAATTTCCTTGTTTTTTCCCACGCCTTCTCTCCTCTGCCCCTTTACAAGTAAATACGTTTTATACATCACGAATGATCCTTGTTTTGTTGTCTAAACAGGTGCACTTGGCTTTCTGAACCCACTCAGCCTGTCACTGTGTCATGTTTTTAGAAAACAGTATCCTAAGCTGCCATCTTTCACATGGTTTCAGTCTGGACAAGAGTCCAGCTCTGAATCACTGCCTATGTGTTTACAGGAAGTGCTGGACATTGCCCGGCTGCTACTGGTTGAACTGGGCCAGCACAACGACTGTGAGATTGAGGAGAAGAAATCTAAACTGGAGCAGCTCAAGACTGTCCTGGAGATGTGAGTGACGCCACACATCAGGCACACACTCTCGCACAGACACACACACACACACACACCATCAGTCATCTTGCCGTTTCCTGCCGTCATTCACCAGCAGTTGCCCACACTCACTGGCGGCTGACGGTGCAAAAGTAGCTTCATCTTCCAACACTCCACTGAGGTCCAGTCATCTTTGTCATACTCACAGTCGCACACGTTTGTTATTCTGTTATTCACTCCCTCCCTCCTGTGTCTCTAACTCTTTGCTTTATCTCTTCCTCCCTTCCCTATCCCTCTTTCTCCTGCCCAACCCTTCTGATTTTTCTCCAAAAGGGAATCCATCTTGAATGTCACTCAGTATGCACCCTCTCCCTTCTCACTTTAAAGGATGAGGATTTACCGCCTTCCTTTTTTAGTCTTCAGAGATTGTGTACAAAATATTAGGAACACCTTTTATCTTTCTGACACAGATCAACCTGAATCTAGATGAAAGCTGTGAAGCTTCATCATATTGTAGATGAATGTGCATGAACTGGGTAAAGACGGTAGTTTAGCATTAGTTTGTGTTGGTATTTGGAAAGCATTTCTAATGCTTTGTATACTGAGCGCATCATTTCCAGTAACATCAGTTCATTTTTTGCCATTAACAGTGGACACATATGTTTTTATGCGTGTGCTGTGCTATTGTATGTGCATGCCGTCCTCACCACAAATCACTAGTCTCTAGATCTTCTGTCTTCCTTCCTCTCACCTTCCATCAGCATTTATACTAATTTTAGTAATGTGCTGGTGCAGTAATTTGCTTCTCCACAGAGAATAACCTAGAAGTCCTAAAATATCAAGGTAGAAAAACAATTCTGTCATGAAGTGAATGAGTATAATATGAAAATAATCCGGTTCAGTGGAATACCGCTTTCCCACCAGAAGTACCGTGTATACATGTTTTTATTTTTTAAATACCCGACTAATCTGGCTCTTAACTGGCTTCTAACAGGATTCCCACTGCCGACCGACCTGGCTCGGCTCTCCAGCAGACGAGCTTGTTTCCCCTCTAGTAAGTCATATTTGACGTCATTGCGTTGGTGATGTCAAATACGTGGGCTGGTAAACAAAGCAACATGGGAGCTAGTGAGACGGCCAGCGTTATTTCTTAGTATTTACTTTTGTTCATCTCCTAAAGCATAGAAACTCAGTGTAGACTGAACCATGTTAGAGCGTTGATTAAATGAAAACTGATAGAATTCACGTTGAGGCGGCTGATGGTGACGCGCGTCATTGCGTACGTTCGTGGGTTTAGCCGAGTTTAGCTTTCCTATTGGTTCCAAGCTGAGGCAAAGTGGATAACAACCCATGTTGATTGCAGAGTCATTGGTGCCTGTAGCTGCATTCCCACTGCCGTCAAAAGCCGAGGTGTGGCGAGTTTACACTGGCTACCTGGGCAGTGGGGAAACGGCTAAACGTATTGGCTTGTCACTTTATTTCCAGCTGATACACAGTCCTGGGCAAAAGATGTAGACAGTAAAGTGAAGTGAGGATGCTTTCCCAAACTGCCATGAATAGTTTTTATTTATCAGTAAGTGCAGTAAACAGAGAAAAACTAAACAAAATCAATGAATGGTGTGACCTGTCTTTGTAGCGCCACTTATCACATAGTACATACATGCACAGTTTTTCGATGTACCTCCCTCGGTAGGCAGGTTGTTCCAGGCCTCCTGGACATGCTACAGTTCTGTTGGATTTAGGCTGCATCACTTACATCTGTCTCTTCATGTAGTTACTTTATATCTCAGCCCCTACAGTTGATGCTTCAGATTGTCCTATTCATTGCAGCATCGATCTGCCTCACTTGGCGTTCCTGAGCACTGACTGCAGCGTACCACAAACCTCCTGTAGTTTAGTGCTCAATGCCTTGCCTTGAGTCAGTGGAGTAAAGAGTCTGCTGTTTCCCTCAGTCAAATAATTCTAATTATTTTGTCTGTGTGTGTATGTGTGCTTTACTGTATGTCTGTCTATGTTTGTGCATATCAAAATGTGTCTGCTTTGTGTTTGTGTGTATTTATTCCTACCAGGTACGGTCATTTCTCAGGTATCAACAGAAAAGTCCAGCTGACCTACCTACGTAACGGTCAACTTAAAGCCTCTAGCGAAGAAGAAGGTACAGACAGACTCTCACAGAATTAGTGTTTGTGTCCACAGTAGTTCTTTTTGAATGGTGGTGTGTGTGTGTACTGGTCCCATGTAAACAAGCAACGCAAGTTTGAAAATAAAATAAAGGGTGACCGCACATAAATGGTATTTCAGTTATATACTTCACTTCAAATGTAAGTTGTGGGAAAAGTAAGTTTTATTTTGAGAAATAAGAAGAACTATAATAATCATAGCCATTTACATGTAGTTCAGAGGTTTTCAACCAGTGGTCCTCAGCCCCCCGGGTGGTCCGTGAAGGCACTGCAAGTGGTCTTCACCATGCATTCAGTAATGTAATTTCCTATGGGAATCGCATTTATTTTATTTTTAAACACATTTATATGTATTAATTATAGTGTGAATAATGAAATTCATGCAAGTATATAAAATTTAGAGAAGCTGCTGTGACTTTCAGGATTTAAGTGGTGCCCATCTGGTCTATCCACCATACAACAGTGGTCCTCAGATTGCTTCTTAATCGGAGAAGGGGGGGGGGTGAGGAACACGTGTTTAGCGGGCGCCCAGCAGCTAAATTCTCCCTACACTGCTGCTGGTTTATTGATGTGAAATTTAAGAAGTTCTGTGATTTGACATGACTTGGCAAAATATTGCTGGTAAATAGATAGGTGACATCCATGCTTGTGCAACTTGTCAAAAGAAACCTTGGACACAAAATAACTCAACATTTTGAAGGTGCTAAGTTTTATTGTATAGTGATCAGTGAGAAACTCTGTATCGAAGTCAAGTTCCTGTACAGTATGTTCAAACGTACTTGTTAATTAAAGACTTTTCTGATTCTGATGTAAGTAACAGAAGTGCTGCTGTTTTTCCAGACTCTAAGAAGGACGGCCCATCTCTGCTGTTGGTGCTGAAGTGGGGCGGGGAGCTGACGCCTGCAGGTCGGGTTCAGGCTGAGGAGCTGGGCAGGGCCTTTCGCTGCATGTACCCTGGAGGTCAAGGTATGAACCAGACACACTCACACACTGTACACACCAGCTAATACATGCACTCATTAGGGATCTTTCTGCTTTTGTATGAAACCTTTGGTGGTGTTTTTGTTTGTTTTTTGTGTGTGTGTACTTTTTGTTTGTTTTTTTTGTGTGTGTGTATGTTATTGTTATATTCCTCTGCTGTTAACTAGTTACACAATTCCCACATCTCCTGGTTTTCTCAATTTAATAATTCCCTGACTTTTCACCTCTCAAAACTGCTTAAGCTTGGAATTTCCTTTGAGAGCAAGTGAGCGATAAACACAAACCTACAGAGACATACACACGTGCCTATAACCGAAAATTCAAACATGCACAAAAATATAAAGATAATTTGAGTCCTTTCTGTCTTCCCACACACACCTTTCTGTGCTCCTAAATATTTCTTTCCATCCAACAAATCGGATTTTCAGTGTCTCGGCTCTGTGTTTTTCTTTGTACATTCATAAAGGTGCGTTTATAAAACTGTTGCCAAACTAGAACAATAAAATGGACTGATACATGAAAAGCTAATGAGGTCATGTCAAAATATATTTTTTAATCACAATTCTTTTTAATTTAGTTTGAAAAAAAAAAAAACAACTTAGTGTCTTTATATAATTTTTTTTGCCTCTTCTGTGGGTTTTGTGTTGCAGAGGTGGCTGCTTTTTATAGTCAAAGATTAAACAGGCTTGCACAGTGAAAACCACAGTGGAGATTAGTGGTATCTTTATGTCAGGAGGGTCTGAAGGTCATGAACAAAAATTACTCTGTGGTGACTTTTATTAAGTACACCTGTAAAATCTAATGGAGTCCAATACAACAGCTCAGCCATAAAGTCTGGCTTTACAGAGATACTGTAATAATGTTCTGTTTTTATTGTCAGAGATGTTCATTGCTGAGTTTGTAGTTTGTCGTGGTGTTGAAATGAACTCCATTCACATCCAGTAAGAGAGAAGGGTATTAGGACATTTTAATCCAAACAAAAGTGCAGCTATGAACATATTGGTGAATAAACAAGAACTGGCCTTTATAATGTTTGTAAAAGAATACTACTGATTACAGCAGAGCTGTTGCACTGGATTGCATTAGATCGTACTGTAGAGGTGAACGTAATACAGTAACCAAGGAGTGTGGCTGGATGTTGCTCAAAGTGCGTAAGACAGAAATGTAGCGGTGCTTTTCATCCTCTCAAAGTATAGTTTAGAGCTGATCTTTTTTTACCTTGACCTTTTTAACCAGAATAAAATTTGGTGAGTAAGAGGTCATACCTGCTGGTTACATGAAGATCTCTCTTCCCTTCTAACAAAGTGCACTGGGCTCTGGCGATGCTGTAGTTCTGGAGTTGTGTTGGGTTGAGCACATAATTTACATGCTCTGCTACAATGGACAGATGTTTTCTGACGTCTGCACCATACTGCGTGTGAACGACCCATAATGCTTTGCATGAAAAGAATTCCCAGGAAAAACAACCTGTAGCAGAACTGAACATGATGTAATGGTTAGTTGAAATTTGTCCACCAGTTCCCATCCCAGCTGCTGTTTTCATTCCTCTTTCTCCACCACAAGGTTTGTGTGTTAATACTGCTCTTCTCTTCTTATCTGTTGTTGCACTGTGTAAACTACCAGCCAGTAACCACTGGTCCCTTGGCTGTGAGTCCCCTGTTGACTCTGGTAAGAGAAGCATTTCCTGGACATCACCGCCTTCATTCTGTTGCAACGTCCACTAATTTCTCACCTCCATCAGGATTTTGTTTCATATCACCGTGCGACTAGTCCCGTTTGTACTACCCTGAGATTCCTGTGGATTGTTGTTGTTGTTTTTGCTGTGTTCCCGAGGTGATCCACCATAGCAGATGTTGTTTTTGGTCACTTGCTCATATACACACAGGCAGGTCAATTGATGGCAGGTCTGATGTTTTATGCTATGGTGGATCAATCTCGCATATTTTGGTCATGAGTTCTTGATGTTTTTTGTTTTGAACAAAGCCAGTCTATGCTAGCCTGGATTATAGATCACAACAGGGCTTAAGTTCTCAACATGCATCGGATCTTTCTTTGTCAGAAAGGGCATGACAACCCAGAGCAGTCAATAGTGTAACTTCAGGCTGTTCATCTGTGCACTAATGCATGAAGCATCCGTGTATTTGGTGTGCACCCACCTCCTACAGCTACAGTCTGCAGTGAAGCTGTCTTCAGTCATTTTTGGGATTTGCTCAACATCTATTCACTTCATTTTATTCATAGCTTGAACCACACTGGTCACAAGTCTGACAAAGCATTTTGATGATGTGTTTGAAGTGAAAGTGAAGTTGCAGCTCCTCAGGTGCTGTGTTGCCTGCGTGCCCATGTTTTAATGGAAATTCGTGGTACTTCTAGGTAAAATCAACATGTTTTTTTCCCCCTCTTTTCCTTTAACTACCTCCCTGGTTCAGTTGTTTCTTTTTAATGAGAGTGTTTTTGTACATCTTAGTGCTGTAACCACTGATGCTTTAATCTGTGTACAATCTTCCAGGTGACTATGCTGGGTTTCCTGGGTGTGGCCTCCTGCGCCTGCACAGCACTTACCGCCACGACTTGAAGATCTATGCCTCTGACGAAGGCAGGGTGCAAATGACAGCTGCCGCTTTTGCCAAGGTAATTCTGTCTCAGTACCTGAAAGAATATTTAAGCACTTATGAGGGAACTTTTGACATCTCAAGCTCAGAACATCTTTTTGCATGCTTGAAATCAAATTGTTCCAGCATCATATTATTAATATATTAAGGCTTTAACCACTACTTTACTAATGCATTGGCCAAATGTAGCCTGTTAAATAACCACAAAATGAATGCAGTTCCCTAGGACATCTTAGTCATCGAACACACCGCTCTCACTCGATACCTCCTCAGGTTCGAGTCCTTTTTTTACAGCTTCACTGCTTTCTCCACAAGACACCTTTAGGCAAACATATTTGCTTGTATAGAGTAATGGGGCCGTGGCAGTATGACAATTGAAAACTGCAGGTACGCGTCTGTCATTTGGAATGATTCAGATTTACTAACATACGCACAGGGGTAATAACAAAACGGGCTGGTGTGCGTATCATGAATCTCATGGTAATTTTGTGTGCAATGTAAGAACATTTGTATACACGCATTAGTGAATGAGGTCTTAAGGTTCTCGGGTTTCTTTGCAGGGTCTGCTGGCTCTAGAAGGTGAGCTGACTCCGATTCTTGTCCAGATGGTGAAGAGTGCCAACATGAACGGACTGCTGGACAGCGACAGTGATTCTCTGACTGACTGCCAGCAGAAGGTCAAAGCCAGGCTCCATGAAATCATGCAGAAGGACCTAGAGTTTACACTGGAGGACTATCAGAAGGTATGCGGCAAACCTGAGATGGTGAATTGAACATTTAAATTACTTAGAGCTGCACGATGATCTGTCTCACATAACAATGATTCTGCCATATTTGCATTAGCACGGAGCTCAAACCAAGTGCTCCCTTTTCCTCACTAAGGAAAAATCACCTTCCTGACAGCTTTCTTTCATATGATGGTATGTAGAACATGTTATCAGTTCTCTCCAATTTCCATTGTGTCCCAGTTGGCCCCAACAGCCAGTCCATCATTGGTGAACTCCATGAAGGTCATAGAGAATCCAGTCAAAACCTGTGACAAGGTGCATACCCTCATCCAGAGCCTCACCTCACAGATTCGAAGGAGACTGGAGGACCCCAAGTCTGCAGGTAGTGTGAGCCTCTGCTACCTCAGTGCAAGTTGAGGTGTACACAGGAGAAATATTCAGCTGGTCCAAATGTTTCACTCTGTTAAAGCCAAATTATTTGGTTCAGTCTATCAGCGGGATCCAAGCTGAGAAGGTTGAAATGATCTAATGTAGTTAAATGCCATGTGTATTTTCAGAGACATACTCCTGTTTAACATTTAGCCTCTGTTAAAAGGTGATGGTGGGTCATCTTGTGTTTCCTCCCAGACCTGCAGCTTTACCACAGTGAGACCTTGGAGCTGATGCTGCAGCGCTGGTCCAAACTGGAGAGAGATTTCCGCACGAAGAACGGGCGCTACGACATCAGCAAGATCCCGGACATTTACGACTGTATCAAATACGACTCGCAGCACAATGCCTCGCTTGGACTGGAGAACACGCTGGAGCTGTTCAGACTGTCCCGTGCCTTGGCTGACATAGTCATACCACAGGTCACTTGGCTATGCTAAATATACACTCAGCTGGCAGTTTATTAGGAACACCAGGGTGATGGGAAATGTCTCTCTCGCTTTTTTGTGAAAGTTGAGCATGAATGTATCATTTAAACCTTGTTATTACTAAAAATTTTATGAAATTATTATTGAAATTGTTTATATAATACATTCATGAAGTTGAGCTGCTTTCACACAAAGCCATAGTGACGACGTCATTTCTTTGCTTAACTGAAAAGAAACTGTGCGACTGGAGAAACTGAATAAACTTGTTTTTCCCTGGGCTGGACCGGATTGTTTTTGATTCCGCATCATTAGAAGAGTCTATGAAGATTCGGCAAATTCCTTCAGAATTTGGGTCAGTGTTATAAAACGACAAAACGCAGTTAAAACGTCTGGCAAGTTTCAGTTTCGAACGCTCTCAGAAGATTATCTCTGACTGGAGTGTATCCGATACACGAGTCACAAGCTGAGGCTAAGCTACATTCATTTTATGAATGAGGTGGACAAAATAATTTAAAAATGGCCAGTATAACCTAATAAACTGCCTACAGAGTGTAATCATACTTGTAAAAGATGTATACAAGTTTTGGAATATTAAGCTGCACAAGTTGTATTTCATACAGCCAAAGTCTTAACTGATGTATTTTAATCATCTGTGGGATCCTTATGACCATTAATAAGCAGATTAAAAATAAGGGAATTAAAGTGTTCAAATGGCCTTTTGTTCTTCCATATCAGGAGTATGGCATCAGCAAAGCAGAGAAACTGGACATTGCTCAGGCCTACTGTGTTCCTCTGATGAAGAAAATCCAGCTGGACCTGCAGAGGACCCATGAGGATGAGGCTGTTAACAAGCTGCACCCCCTGTGAGCACCACTAAAGAACACACAAACGTGTAAACGTATATATACTGTAGGCTACATTCAAATAGGCTGTTTGCATATTGCTAATGGTTACTGAGGATTACTGAATGACTACTTGTCATTTTCTGTCTCCTGGCGTTCAGGTATTCTCGGGGTGTAATGTCTCCTGGTCGTCATGTCCGCACGCGCCTCTACTTCACCAGCGAGAGCCACGTCCACTCTCTGCTCAGCATCTTCCGCTACGGAGGGCTGCTGGATGTATGCTCTGGTTTAATGTTATCTGGCAGATTTGTGTTCCTCAGAGTGATGCCGCTCATTCTTCAGCATTCTAATGCTGATAATTGGCCAGAATAACAGTAGATCTAGAAACTGATGCTCCTTTTAATGTTGACCCACCTGCAAGAAGGTTACTGTCCATATAAGATGGAGATGCTTTTTGGTGTGTAAGTCTGTCTGAAGCCATTGTATCAGCAGACGTCTGCTGGAGGGGGATATAAAGAGAGAGTAGTTTAACATGATTCAACATCAGAAATGTTCTGTACTTTAACATCACTGCAATTTTGGCTAAATGACCTTGAAGAGCCACTCAGGAGGCAACTCTCCTGATGTGCACAGCCAGTCCCTTCAGCACTGAGCTGGACAAAACTGTAGGGTTCACTAATGATTGAGTGCAATTCTATGTTGTAAAAATTAGATTTTATTAGTGTTTTGCTGGTAAATACAGACCACTGTCTCACACCATGATGTCACCTTACATGTATTTATGGAATGTGTGTATGTGCACATCGATGCTTATTTTTGTGTGTGTCAGGAGGAGAAGGACCAGCAGTGGAAACAGGCGATGGACTACCTGAGTGCTGTGACTGAACTCAACTATATGACACAGATTGTCATCATGCTGTATGAAGACAACAACAAGGTCAGCCTGTATAGAGCTGCATAACCGTGCCACAAGTGTTTTTTCATTGTATTCAGCCTTACAACTGCACTTTTATGTCTTTATATGTGTGGAAAATAGGACCCCTCCTCAGAGGAGCGTTTCCATGTTGAGCTTCATTTCAGTCCAGGAGTCAAAGGATGTGAAGATGAAGAGAATGTACCTCTTGGTTTCGGCTTCCGCCCGGCCTCTTCTGAGGTGTGTGTGTGAGGATTTTTGTCTCTTTTGGGGTTTTGAGTCACTATTACTCGTTACAGTTTAATTTTTGTTGTTTGTCGATATCAAGCAGTTTTCATTTGCATGTATACTGCCGCTCTGGTATGCAGGCTGTTACCTTGTGTTGTGAAGACATGTACACTCTGTAACAATAAACTGAACAGTCAAAGCATGTTTCGGACTGGAATATGTTCAGAGAGGTTGCCACTGTCAATCAACACATCAATCTGGGGGAGTATACTGAGTCTGTGATGGGATCCATAACTGAGTATGTGGAGGATGTGACCGTCACCAAGAACATCACCATAAGTGCCAACCAAAATAGTGTTTGTGACAGTCTCCTTGTCTTGTGTGATAACAGCCATGCACCATGTTAGTATGTCGTGGTGGTTTTTATTGATGTGGAGCCATGGACAAGAATATATTTGATGTAATAAATTTCACTCTCATGTTCACTCACCAAATCAGAATGAAGACAAAATGCCAAACCAGGGTAGTCTAGAGGACCTCTCCCGCGACCAGCCGGACCAAGCACTTCTTATTTCTGAGCCGATCAGCATTCTGCGAAGGTCTCCCATGATTCGCGGTCGCAAAGCAGGTTCCATGGAGGTATCATAATGTTGATGTTTTACAAGTAGACAGTATGTATGTAATATTAATAGTGCTACAACACTCAGTGGGTGTGATTGGGCTGTTTTTGTGTTTCCACATACCAGTGTTGTTCAGTAATAGTACGTGTTTCTTTTTTTAATCAAATTTCTGTAATTTTCTTTAAGTGAATGGTCTCATCAGGTCTTATTTACTGGGGTAATGATCTTAATCTTAACTCCTGGTCTCTATGGTCCCACTTAGGTTCTCTCCGAGACCTCTCCCAGCCAGTCCTCCAAAGGCTGCACAACCCACAGACTCTTCCCCTTGTGTTCACGCCAGTCTCCTGAGATCAAACCAGCCAGTGGCCTAGGTGGGCATCTCATGTCTGGTTTGTGTTTTCTGCATATGAGACAGAGTGTTTATGCCAACAGACACATTGACATCACATTTATCTTCAGCTGTCGTCATTGACCTCGTCCTCATCACAAACTCCTCGGCTATGACTTCTCCCTCACCCACCTACGCATCGTTCCATCTCTGTCATTGTTTTCTGTTTGTCCGTCTTTCCCTCTTTTACTATCTCATGGTCACATAGCTTCCAGCATGACTTAGCAGCAGCCAAACAGGATCAGAGTCTGAACTATGTGGGCGAGCGGTCATCAGAGAGTTGCTGACATTTAACTGCAAGAGCATTCAGAGATGTACTGATGTCCCGACTGTGTGATAAGGTGACACCAGAGGACGTTTACTGCATTTTGCCATTTTTCTGTTTAATTTCAAAGTAAATAACGCTGCAGAACTGATGTGGGACTAATAACCCATTTCTCAGTCATAAAACCATTCTGGATCACAGTGTTGTAGCCGCTACCCTCATGAAAAAACCCCAAACTTTTGTTGTGCTGTGTGTGCAGTTCCCAAGGGCATGTGATCTCCAACAACCTGCTAACATGGTGACACTTAAACAAGCGTGCAAGGCAAAATTAAGATGTGGAGAAAACCATTAATGTGAGAATGGGGAGTGGAGTCACTCTGTGCTTCAGTGGAGTAGAAACCTGTGTGTCATACCTGGCTACTTTAAACAGCTTCACTAGTTAGTTTAATATCACCCAAGAATATGTGGTGCTTTTGAAAACATATTGTAAATGTCACCAGGTTTTTAATCTCCACTGCGAGCAGGAACATTAAATAGATTGAAAAATACAGTATATTAATTAGCTCTTAAGGACCTTTTGCATGCAGTTAGAGTACCCGAAAATACCCCAGGAAAAGAAGTTCATTCTAGTTTCACATGATTGCACTGCTTTTGCATTTGGTGCAGTTTGTTTCTTGTTTGCACAATTAAGACCTAATGGTCAAAATTTTAAAAGATGGATGTCAGCAGTACAGGTATGTGCCAAAAAATTAGAATATCGAGGAAAAGTCCATTTATTTCAATAATTTGTTTCAAAAAGTGAAACTTGTATGTTATATTAGTTCACTACACACAAAGTGAAATATTTCAAGCCTTTATTTGTTTCAATTTTGATGATTATGGATTAAAGACAAAAAAA
>NW_018127887.1:5412235-5427468 GCF_001952655.1 Monopterus albus | reverse complement strand
GTGTTTAAGATCCTTTTTTTATTGGTCACATGAAATATTCTAATTTTGTGAAATACTGGATTTGGGTTTTTTTTTTTGTCTTTAATCCATAATCATCAAAATTGAAACAAATAAAGGCTTGAAATATTTCACTTTGTGTGTAGTGAACTAATATAACATACAAGTTTCACTTTTTGAAACAAATTATTGAAATAAATGGACTTTTCCTCGATATTCTAATTTTTTGGCACATACCTGTAAGCCCTTTTCGATATGAAAGCAGTTTATCCCACACATCGGGCAGTGAAGACACCGTAAACAATAGCAGATAAAAGTGCCAGGGTGCAGTATGGGTGCAGTATGACTTCCCTCTACATGCATTAATTGTCACCTCACTCAGTGCTCAATTAGCAGCAACCTGAAAGCAGCAGTTGGTTCTGTTTGCACAACATCAGAGGAGCTCTGTCTCAAGCCTCTGGTATTCTGAGCAGAGTCCATCACTTTATGTATATTAAGCACAAGGCTGCTGAGTGAATGCTACCTTTAAAGCGCTAACACCACCAGCACTGGCCGCACTGGTCACAATGGAAAGCAGCAGCTGCCAGGCACGACCTCTGCCAGTGAGCTGCTTTTCATACCGTCACGCTGTTTACAGAGCAAAGGAATGAGGCGCCGATACATCGCTGATGCCTTTTAGATTGGTTATTTTTTGTCTGCAGTTCTAAACGCATCCTCTCATGAGTGTTCTTCAAAGTCATATATTGCTAATCTTAAAATAAACACCAGATTTTTTGTTTGGTTTTCTCACCACCTACCTAGAGGTGATTTGAACAGGCCCATTTCTGTACTCAGCCTCTGTGTCACACATCTCCCTCTGTTTGCATACAAAACACATGTTCTGAATGGACATGTGCAAACACTATTAGCCTTGTGTACACACGCACACTGTTGTGAAAACCTTATAACTTGCACATTATTTCCAGAAACAAATAGCAGCCTTATTTGCATATTATCCCTGATGATCTAACACCTTGTCATAAACAGTCTTTTGTCACAGTTTAAAGTCAATGTCACCCAAACTGTGGTTACAGGGTTTTCACACACGATGAGATGTACACTCGTGTCACAAACTGATCATAGCAGCAGTTTGTCATCAGCAGTAACAGCGTGCTGTGGATTAAAAAGTAATGGTCACCTTCACCCCCCACCCCCAGCTCCTCCTCACACAGGCTCATTCTGTTCTGGCCTCTTCAGTGCTTCTGCCCTTGGGGTGTCCTGTAGCGCCCCCAACCTGCGGGACTACGTCCGCACGCACCACCACCACCGAAAACCACCTCTGTCCCCCGGCAGTCTGCCGTGCAAGAGTGGCATGTTCGGTATGTCCACGCCGCTGTCTCTTCCTCCACGAGGTGGTTTTTTATGTTTGAACCTCTGTCTTGTTTGAACAGGACTTGGGCTGTTCCTGGCTTTAAAATATTTTTGCTTCTACTTTTTACTCCTTAAGCTTCAGATACTTTGATTCTATTTTTTTGATGGGATTCGCTATTGTCACTTTTTTGGGTGGGGGATAGAAGCTCCATTCTTTCTCTCACTCCTTTTCCCAAAACAAATGAGCCCTTTCAATCTGTTGTGTCATTTCTTGAGTGATTCACTTCAGTGTGCATGGTAATGGAACTGATCTGACAGCAGAGAGATTGACTGTGCGGCTGAGCATGCAACCTCACTTTGAACCATGTGATGTTAATGATGATCAATGTTGTGCATGACCACTCACTGATCACACGGCTGTCTGCTTGGGTCCAGGTGTCTCGAAATGTTCTCTCTCTGTGCATGTCGTTGTGTGGCACGTAGATCCTCTCTCTGTGAATTTCATTTCATAATCCACAGTAAAGTAGATTTTGTGTTTGGAGGCCAGAAGTCTGGCTTTTTTCATTAATCACAGTTGACAGTAATCCTGATATTAACAAATTCAGCCTGTTATTTGGAACAGATTTATTTTCAAGACACAATAATCCACCTTTAATTAATCCCAATCTCAATTTTCCCTTTGTTTTAAATTGTTAATAGTGACTGTTTTCATAGTCACTGTGGGTCATTAAATTATCCCAAACATCTGTATTGGATATCATTCTCACTGCTGCAGCTGTTTAGTTACTCAAGTGTGTTTATTTGCCTGTGGTTTTAAAAGATGAATGTTACATCCTCTGGTTAAGTCACTGGCAGATAATTTCACAAGCAAATTGTCTGTATGCATATGAGTCTTCATGCTGGCAAAACTGCAGGGAAACTTGACCCTCTGTGCAGGTTTTAAACGTAGGAAACTGATCTGAGTTTGCCCACTGGGTGTCACTCTGACTGCAAGGCTGCCAGGAGCAAACAGATGCTTCCCTTGTTCAGTTCTCTGAGATCAGTTTTGTGCTGCTCCTTGAGAGACAGGTGAGGGTTTGGACTGACGTCAGTGATGTTCACTTAAGGGGAAAGAGGGCTGCATCAGGTTAATATTATTCTATTGTCACTGTAAATGTGAAAGGACGTTCAGTGCAGGTTTGAATTCAGATCTGGGAATGAGTTGGTACTTCCCAAACTTTATGTACCCCAAGACCTTGTCAGGGGAGTTCAAGTAATAGTTTTCTTCAGATTAAGAGTCAGCATCATTCTTTCTGCATGTTTATTATTCAGCCAAAACAGCCATCATTTCCTCCATCCACTCCACAACCTTTTAGTTCATTGTCTCTAATAGCCCATCTCCTCTTTCCTTATTCAGCGCTGACTCTCATTTCCAGACATCGATGAATCGACAGGCCAGCTCTCTCATTCTGTTTTTCTTTGCTCTGCATTTTCTCATGTCAAAACACATACAGAAACAAACAGGCAGACAAAGGCACCAGCAGTTCCAGTAATACCAGTTACCTTTCTTATCTCCTCAGAGCTGTTCGCTATGCCGGCAGTAAAGAGGTTTTCTGTGTCGTTTGCCAGGCATCCGACTAATGGTATGTCTGCTTTTATTGAAGTTCATCTCAACCCTGTTCCAGATTACCTTGTTTTCTTGCATGACCTTTTTGTGAGAAAACATTTCCTGTATTTTCTGTTTTTGGGAGTTAGATGTTTGGCTGCGTTAATTACCTGAGATTAAACATTTTTCTCAAGAGTTTGTTTTTCACTGCACACCCTCTGCACCCTGTGTTTTTGATCATCACATATAATACCACCTGCTCTGCCTGCATCTTTTTAATTCCTCTTTCTGATCCTGCTGTTTTAGTACAGGATGGATATATGGAATATATCTCCTGCCTTAGAGCCTTCCTTTGGTGTGTGTCTCTCCCTTTAGATATATTTCCATGTGTAGATAATCATCTGTGCGCACATAGCATATCACATCTGGTTATTTTAAATTATTTCTTATAGTAATTACATAGGTTGGGCTGTAAAGGGCAACCTAAAACCAGCCATTACTAGATGAAAGTTTCCAACCAGTAAAGGCTCAGTCGACACCCAGTATGAATGTGGTGAGGAGCGCACTTTGTTGCACCTGTAGCCAAACCCAGCAGTGATGTCATGGCGCACTGACCACACCCTGGCATACACTTCTACATCAGTGGTGTAGGGCGAGACATTAAACCAGGGGAGATCAGCAAAAGCAACATTTCTGGGGGTTTAAAAAGCTTTTTGAACGGCACCCGACTCATAGGAATCTGTATTTAGTCTTTGAGTTTAGCCTTTCATTTTTTTTAAAACTGATTTTTGTTAAGTTTTAATGGAACACAATTAAATCGCAATTTAATTATTTATCAGCCTAGTCTCATTTTAACAGAGGGTCCTTGTTGCTAATTTACACACTTTTTTTTAATTGTCTGGTTGCAGCTTCTCCAGTGTGCAGGGTTGCTGCTTCCCTCTGTTTTGTCAATGTAAACATAATATCTTTGTGGCAAAATGTCACCTTTCTTTTGAAAATCACTGTTGGGGATTTATTGAGATTTACACTCAGTTCTTGCTTTTTGAAAAGATTTAATGTCATTGCTAAAGCTGCAGTGTTATGAAATTAACTACTTGATGTGTTTTGAGGCAGTTTTGTACCACCACTCGGGGCCAAAGTAGGATAAATGCTCACCACACACACACACACCTGAATGCGAGTCCTGGTAGCACACTGGATGTGACTGAATGTGTTGGGTCTTAGACCTGTAATTCTGAAGTAGCCCAGCATATGTTGGCAGTCTGATTAGTGTTGGCTGTACTTTAGCAGGATAAATGACATGTTGTCTGAGCACCAGGATCATCTGACGCGTTGGCTTCGAGTGATAAGCTGAGGCAGTATAATTCAGAAATCTGATAGGAACCTGTTGACAAGTGTTTGGGCAAACCAGTGGAAGACACAGCAGCGAGTGTTTCGGTCCACTGTAAAGTGTGAGGTTTCACTGTTTGTTCTAAAAACAAACACGTATAATGTCATAATATGATGGTGTGGGTATGTGTGGTTGTCCGTCTATAAGTGTCAGCCCTGTGATAGACTGGTGACCTGTCCAGGGTGAACCCTGCCTCTCGCCCAATGTCAGCTGGGATTGGCTCCAGCACCCCCGTGACCCTCGTTAGGATAAGCGGTATAGATAATGGATGGATGGATAATATGATATGATGACCCTCTGGTTCATATCTAATGTGAAAAAGTTTTGTCTGTAATCTCTGATTTCACCTGTGATGTACATTGACTGCTGTTGTGTCCTGTTGTCTTTATTTGACCTCGGCTCATTTTTATATTTAGCTTGCTTTGAAATGAAAAGGTGGGATTATGTGAGTTTGTGTATGGTTGCAGCAGTAATCATTCATAATTTAATGTCGGAGATTAAAACTGCAGTCTGTTCTCCTTTTTCCCCGCTTACTATGAACATCTTTACAAATCCTGCTGCCTGAAGCCTCACTGCTCTTTTGTCCCTGTGGCTATTCATGGCACAGCTCCTGTCATTTGTCCTGCTCCGCTGGCCTTTATCTGTCACTTCCTCTCTTCCTGCTCTGCCTCTTGTCCCTCAGAGCCCTCAGATGAGCTTCATGTAGTCCAGCAGTTGGGGAAGCTTTCCACTGAGCTGACTTTGCTGGGGTTTGCCCCTCTGGCTATGGACGGTGCCATGGCCCACCACCTGCACCACTGCCCCTACCACCTCCGCCTCCTGGAGACCTGGCTGGTGTCTCGTCAGGAGCTCCCAGAATCCCTCCACAGTCGGCCTCCATGCTCCCTGCTCAGTTTGTCTTGCCTCCTGTAGCCCTGGACAGCCATGTGGAGCCAGTGGGATGCTGCCATTGCCATCGGAGCTTTGCATCGTTGGAGTTTTTTACTTTCGCTTTTTTCCTCCAACCTGGTTTTCTGCTGCTGCATTCATGCTTCTTTTCCTCATTTCTGCCTAGTAATTACATCTGCAGCCCTGCTCCATTTGTGTTTGTTTTCTGTTGCTTTGCATGTCAGCCAGAGCAGAGAACAAGGGATAAATAAGAAAACAAAAAGACCTCTACCGTATTGTTTGGAAATGTGAACAAGCTGTTCTCCAACGTGCACACAGACAGACCTGATCCATGATATTGCTCTGTGTTCCATAGTTACCTGCAGGCTAATGGCTTTGGCTGTGATAAAGTGCTCTGTAAATAAAGTTGAGTTGAGTTCATATAAGCTTGATGTCGAAACCTTTAGACCATTTAAGAAGAGATGCTGTAATTAAATGAGCGGCAGTAAAACTCTGAAAAACATTAGGAGAAATGGCGTTCTTTTGAGAATATTACAGTGTCATCACTACACCCAGGTGTGATAGTTTCACCTGCTGCGTTCAGTGGACCAGAAGCTTTACAGGACATTTAAGTCTCAGGCTTCATGAGTTTGGCTCTATTGCACTTTATTTTTTCTCAATTTTAATGATACACCAACTTTTCCGCCTCGACTAAGCATCACATTTGTTTTTTACATTATTTAAACCTTTCCAGTGTTTACACCCAGGTTTTGTTTACAACCAAACTTAAAATATGAATTAAAGCAGGTTGAGGGGAACACTTCACTTGTATGAAGTGAAATGCAACCTTGACAGGAACTTATGTAACTGTGGCTTTAAGTCCTACTCTAGCTGTATGTGCCCCTTGTCCTCCTTTGCACAAGATTAGACACCTAGTGGGTCATTTTTCAGACCTTAAAGGCTTTATAATAGAAATGTTAATCGATTTTTGCCTTTTTTTTTTTTTTTTTTTTAACTGTTGGAATGCGCACAAGGACTAATTGCTGTACGTGCATGCTGGGTGAACACATGATGGTGAGTGAAACATACTGTTTGTCTAACTGCATTGTGTACATGCTCCTTTCAGCTGGACAGGCAATGAGCTCTGTCTGTAGACTAGATTCAGGTGTCGATGACATCAGTTTGGCATCGGCAGCTCAGGACCAGGCTCCGGTGAGTCTCCCCCGGCGCTCGCTCAGTGTGCTTCTTGGCCAGGTGGCAGATATCTGATTGTTGAAAGATTTGGGTTGTCATCTCATTTCCCTCATTTTAATTGGCTAATTAAGCGGTGGCCTGTTAATAAACTGCTGATTTTGTAAAGTGTTTCTGGAGCACGTCTTGGCACGTTGTGTCTGGAGCTGTGCAATTATTCTTTGCAGTCAGCAGAGACAACTGTGTCAAGATACAGATTCAGAATGGAGAAAAGTGAGATTTTTTGGCTTTGACACAAACTTTTTAGTTTGTTTTTACTGTTTTAAGTATTATTGTGCTTCCCTTCCCCCCCGTCCCCCTGTCTTTATGTTCGACTGTGCTGGTAAATGGTTGAGTGAATGGTGCAGTGTAGCATTAGGATGTTCTGCTCCCACTGCATCTGGTGTGTGTGAGCTGAATTCGATATCCACATGGAAGGGCTGCAGCAAAGACAGAGAGGAGGGAAAGGTGATAAATGCTATCTTATTTTATACAACTGCTTTTTTGGGCAGCGTACAGAAAAGACAGAATTTACTAGTTGGAAGTGAGGATAAATGCCATGTATTGAAGTTAAAGAATGTGATAAACATCTTTGTCTACTGAGTCATCAAAAACAATTCCTCATGAAGCTTTGTAATATCAGTTTAAGACAAAGCAAGTGTTCTATTTCCTCTGTCCTCTAAGCTTTGGCCAAAATACAGTGGACAGTGATCTTGGCTTGGTTTTTGAATAAAGCTGCTTTGGCCAACATCCACTAAGGAAATGATTTGACAGCTCCCTGAACTGAAGTCACCACAGGTCGATAGCCCCCTGGTGGCTTGTTGCAGTATAGATCATAAACCCCGCCCTAGTCATGTTAACAGGTGGGACGTGAACCAAACTAAAAAGTTTAAGTAGAAATCAGAAACTTTTCCTCAAGGTGATTTCTGTCATTGTAGGTAGATATTAACATGTTGATTTAAGCACAAGTGTTTTATTTTTAAAAAGTTATTAGGTGATGTAAAAAGTCTATTTCAGATGATTGACCGCTTGAAATGATTTGTGTTGCATACTGAACATGAATGAGCCCATGAGGAACATCCATACATCAAACGGGGAAATTCACTTCATGGCATCTACTGGTTCCTGTCCGTTAAATGCCGACTGCTGTTTGTTCCGCTTCTGTTGTCACAATAGATGAGTTGTTTTGTGGAATGACATCAGGCAACTGGTTGTTAGTCCTGTAGAAACCCAAGGCTTGACCAGCATGCTCTCTGGGGAGATGGATGACATGGAAGTGCTGCTTTATCCTCCATCCATTCCCTTGTTTTGTCTTTGCATCTTTTCATTATCATGTTCTTTGTCAGGCTGCACTGAATGACGTGTGTCTGCTCTAAGTTTTTGTGTTAAAGTCATCTTGTTGTGACACAGTTCTATTTGTGTTTGTCAGCACCTTGTACTATTTTCAGGTATTTTATGAAAGAATGAATAAATATATCCACATGTATGTAAATTTGTCAGCTTGGTAAATTATCAAAATAAGAAAAACACTGCAGTGTAATTGATCCTTAAGGAGAAATCATTTTGATCATCATCTGCTACTTACGTGCTGATAAACAGCTCCATAGGGTTTGTTTTTTGAGTAAATTTACAACCAAACATAAACAATAATGACATATTACCATCACTTCTCACACATCTCAAGTCTCCAGACTATAAAAGTACAACCACTGTACAGATAAATGCAGCAAACTTTCCCACGGCCTTACTAACCAGGGAATTTAGCACTAGCCATATATTTGCCGATGTTTGTTTTGGCTGGTAAATGTGTCTATTATATCTGCCAATAACTGTAGATGTTACAGTGGCCTAAACGTCTGTGTGGCTGGTTCACACGTACAAACAGGGACCTACTTGTGGCTTTGAGAGAACGAGGGGACACGTGGTGAACAGCGAACATGCACAGAGAGCAGTAGTGTTATCACTTCTCACTTCCTGTCTGAAGGAGGCGTGGTTCAGTCGGCCTCATGTCTGTCTGTCTGTCCTGTCTGCAGGTTTTGAAGGCTGCTCCATGGTGCCCTCTATCTGCCCACTGGAGACACTGCACAACTCGCTTTCACTGAAGCAGGTGGACGAGTTTCTCAACAGGGTGTGTGAAATCAGTAGCGAGGCCCAGGCCAAAACCATGAAAGGTACAATAGGTCTCCGCTGTGATGCAGCCTATAGCTAGCACATACTTAATTCTTCTGCTTTTTGCCATCAGGTCATCCCTGATTCCAGTGTTTGCAACCAAATGTGATGTTTGAGTTTTACTTGTGTGATGTTCGCCTGATGTGAAAGTTTAACTCAGCATTATTATTTAGTTTAAAATTCAGTGTGATGTAGTATAGCCAACTCAGAAAATCTTTGTCAGTTATAGCAGATTACACCCTGGCTCTGATAAGAAGAGCCATGTGACATTTTTTTCTGTCTTTGCACCAGCGTTCTTCGGCTCTCAGAGCCAGACATGTCTCTACAGCCCTCAGCAGCCTCTGTCCTCCTCTGGATCTGAAGCGTCTCTTCGGCCGCCCGGCCAGCCCCTATGGCGTGAGTATTTTAATGATTTTATATCGTGCACTGACCTGTTTTAATCTTCTAATAAATGTCCACATAATAGAGTTGCCAAGAGATTTTATGTTGAAATCCAGTTTTACGGGTAGAGTTATTGATTTTTAGCGTTTATTTCTGTACCAGCTGATAAAATCTAAATGGACTGCTCAATATTGATTCTAACTGGCCAAAATAAGTCATAAAATATTCATAGTCTGCAGCCACTAAGCATCAACTTCAGATTCTGTCTTGAGCAAAGCAGCCAATCTGCTCTTCCAGCACATGTGCTCTGTCGCTGCACCGGTCATCTCCCCGTGAGCGGAAATGAGTAACTGTATGAATGAAGAGCTGGAAAAGACTGTGCATGCTCAGCAAAAAGATAGAAAGCCCTTGTTCACCTCCCCCACATTTCAGCACGACCTTCATGTTGAAGGAAGCAGGTGTGACCTGATAGGTATTCAATTATCTCTCGTGACCTAGAGGTTAGAGACACTAACTGAATCATAACAGGTCACATATTCAGACATCAGCTGAAAGGCACATTGAGCTCAAACTAAGAAAAACTGTCATTATTTATTATTTGTTGAGTGAACATATTGATTTTTTTTTTTTTTTTTGTGGACAAAAGGGATTTGCTCACAGTGTGCACTGCAGAGTGACAACTGCAAGATAAATTACAAAAGATGATGGCTGTGATAGTGATCGCAGAACAATACAGTTTACACCAACAAGACTCCGCCTGTCATCAGTATTCAGTATCATATTTAATGGTCCAAAAGGCTGTAAAAATGTGAAACCAAAGCAGTCCGCACATCATTCAGTGATACTGCACAGTCGTTTTCTTCTTTAATCTTACGGAGCGTGAGAAAATAATGTAAAATGATCCTGTTCATTTCCCAGGTGTCTTCCAAATGCTTGTGGAGGAAAGCAGATCTCATTTGAGAAGCAGTAAAAATCTGGTGTTTTTGTTTAATAAGTGACTGAGATTGTTTTATCGGTCAGGCTCGGCTTGATTGATGAATTGTTTCTGAAAATTGTTGAACATTCATGTTCTGTCAGTCAACTAATAGATGCTCAATTAATTGTTTCAGCACCACTCTGAACACCAACCTGAGCAGCCAGTTTAAGTTTCTCTGGGTAAGAGCATCATCTGAAATGTCTAAGACAATGGGAGGTGGGATTTCCAGGGCTAGTCTGCATCCTAATGCAGGCAGCTGTCTTTTAAAGCACCTGTCAGATGAGCTAAATAACAGCAGAATGTAGCTGTCAGTTATGAAACGTCTGTGTAATAGGAGACAGAGCTTCACAGCCTCTTAAACCTGGTCCCTCTTTTTTTGTCACCATTGCCTTCTTTTTCCTCTCCTCCTCCTTTCTTCCCTGGGTGGTGAGGTGGCTCGTTTTTTCTCACGCTTGCGTTCTTTTACCCATTTCGTTCACCGTTGGTGTACTTGATTTACACTGGGCTCCCTTTTGGTGGCTTTTTGATCACTCCGTCTTTCTCAGTCCCGTCGGTACCTGCTCCAGATCTGGCTCATTCGGCCTTATTTGTCATATGATGTACATGAATAGACACTTGTTCTGCTGGTGGTGTGACATTGTTTGTTCTCCAGTTTGCTGTAGTTACAGGGCAGATGCAGCGCGATGCCACTCAGTTAAGACCCAGACAGTCAATTTTTGTGTCCAAATGACTGAAACTTTTACTTTGTATTGGTTTAAAATAACCTAAAATATTCCTGATGTTCTTGACTAATAAATGGAGAGAAAACCTCATTTTAAAATGTGCTGTAAGTGATTTTAGTCGTAGCTTTGAAGACTACATTCTAGTTAGAATATCAACACGCACTGATTTTCAAGTAGCTTAATTTGAGGCAACAAAAAAATTTGCTTTCATAAAATTCTCCATAGCAACATAAGATGGAGTGGCGAGGGGATGACGCTGATGCTTTCCTGTGTTGTACCAGATCACTCTCGCTCAGTGTTCACTTTTTGTTTGTTCACATGACGCACATACTGCACAGTAACACAACAAACACCATGGCTCTCTGAATGAAATCAGGACTGCAAGTGATGACATTAATACTTGAAGCAGGGATTTGAGAATTAATTTCAGAAGTGTTTGTACAGTGTGTGCAGTCTGTGCAGAGATCAGTGTGTTACCGAGTTTCGAAGATAACTGACTGAATTTTGTTTTTGTTTTTTGTGTTTTTTGGTGGGGGGGGGGGATAAGATGGCAGCATCCCATCCAGTGCTGTATCCAGTGCGGGCCCCTCCTCCCCAGTCACAGAGAGCTCCAGCCTGAACTTCAGCTTCAGTGAGTAGAATCTCTCAAAAGAACAAGGACTTCTGGGTATCTGAGGACAAGACGTTCTCTCTCTGTGCTCCTGGTCTCACAAAAATAAAACCACTGGAAGAGGTGTTGATTCTGGAAAGAGGCCGCTCTGCCTCAGGTTTTACAAACGCTCAGACTGTAAATACTGTATAACCACTCAAACTGTTCACGGACTCTTCTGGTGCACCTGAGCTACAGCTCTATCACCTCCTCTTCCCTTTCTCTCTGCCTTCATAAACCAGTTCCAGCGGAGTGACAGTGTACTGAGCCAACATTCAGACCAGCTGTGCCTTTAGTTTAACTCTGATCAGCCTTTGGTAAAACCCAAAGGCTGATCTACAGAATCTGTCACCCACCGGCTGCCTCAACGTCTGACCAGAGTCAGTGTCAGCCATCACAGAATGGCATTTGAAATGACATAAAAGTAACCACGTATCCTCCTTTAGCCAGCCTTGGTTCACCCTGATACAAAATGGACTGCTGTCTTTATGGAGCTTGCTTGTTCAGCTGCAGATGTAAATTCTTGCATTATTTTTTAGTGTTAATTAGCTTCTTTTTTTTTTTTTTGTTAAAAGAGAAAACCGATATGTTCAAGATATGTAGCACTGGGCGATCTTAGCACAAAGACTGGAACCAGGCTAAACATCTGAGTCTGGTTCAGTCCACAGATAAAGACAGTTAGGAAAGCAAATCAGGATGGTTCCCTAAATGTCAAACGTTCCCTTTAAGACCATGTTAACATTATAAGCAGCAGCGGAAAATTGGCAGATTTAAAACCTAAGGAACCGGTCCTGAGCAACTCTTACCAAAGGAGCAGGTGCAGAAATGGCCTGTTATACAGAAATGGACATCTTTGTTGACCTTTATGATTTTGAGATTACAGCCGGATTAATCTCTAGAACCTGGTGGGATACGGGTTATGATCTTAAAGTTATACATTTGGTCCATGTTGGCTTAGTGGCTCAGTTTATGGTACTTTTTGTTCACATGGTTTTTAAGTTTACTTCATGCAACCAAAATAACAGGATTATGTTCTGAAAATGTTTTTTTAAAATACAGGTATTGTTTTTATAATGTCGAACTGATGCCATCTTGATCAAACTTTATTAGTCATTTCTACCATTGTCTGCTGTCAAATGGAAACACTTTATCTGTAAATGTGACTTTAAATAACTAGGACAAACATTTAAATCAGAGTATTCCACTGCTGTATTTGTATTTTCATTTTGGGAGGTTTACAAATCAAATGTGATCTCAAGAAAATCCATTGTAAATATTAATTTTAGAATTAAAGAGAAAACCCGCTTGATTGGTATAAATGTACTTTCTCATAATGACGACTGCCTGAATGCAGTTTTTTACAGGTTGTCTCAGACGTTTTGTTTGACATTCAGTCTGCACTCACCAAATTGTTATATTTTTAATAAATTATCCAAAGATGAGAGATGTTCAGGTAGACACATTATGTTTTATCAGCATGTGACTGAACTTGGGGACAGTGCACTTTCAATTAATCAAAAGAGGTGTTAAATTTAAAGACAAATGAGCTTTAAATCCCCAGAGACATACCAAAGCTTGCAGTTTTTTTAATTGGCTGTAGTAATTATGGGCATTATATTCAGTAGGCAGTACTGTGTGTAGCACCAGCTCCCTGCTCGTTTCAGCCTGGTTATGTTGAAAGTGAACTGGCCTCCAAAACAAGAACATGTTGAACAAACTTCTTTTAGTCATCATAGAAAGAGTTTTATATTTGAATAGGATGAAATAATTAATTCTTGCCTGATTGTGGGTCAATGTAGATAATGTTAGTTGTGTATTTATGTGTGATTATTTAAGGCCAGCCAAAGATGGTTGTGTTTTTTGTGGCAAATAAAGTTGTAGTTTCACTGTATAAACTTTTAGTTTGTCATGTTCGATGTTGGAAAGATGAGGAGAGGGTAATAAAAGTGTATCAAACAGCGGAAACGCTGTTCATTATGTTATCAAGCACAACAAATCGCGTGTTTGCACCTGGCACCGGACTGTTGAACTGAGTGGGCGGTGGACTCCGTATCAGTGTGTCTGTGTACCTGTCTTTCTATGGCTGTGTGGACTGTTTCAGTTCAGAGCTCATCAGCTGGTCCTCACAACCTCAGAGGGCTCTTTGGGTTTAGGGTTAAGGGAAGGAAGTGTGTTTATTTTTGACACACAAACCTGTTGGTGCTCTGTAAACGGAGCTCCTTGTCATCGCTCTGCCAACACACATCTCCTGCTTCTCTTTTCTCCACCTTTTTCTTTTTGCAGTCAACCTTTTCCTCTTCTCCCCTCCAACTTTAGTTTTTTTGGTCATCTTCTGTCCCTCTCCTGTTGTCTTTAACTCCTCTTCTCTCTTTTCTTTCTCTCCTTTCCCCTGCTTCCTCTCCTCTTCTTAAATCTCCTCTCCTACCTTTTTTAGCCTTTTACCCACCTTTTTCTGTCTTCTCCTCTCCTTGATCTTTTCCCTCTCTCCTATTTTGTCTCATCTCCTTGTTTCCTCTGACTTCTCTGTTTCCTCCCATTGTCTCCTTTCCTCTTTGTTCCCTTATTTCCCTTTATTTCCTCTCTGTCCTTTCTTTTTTCCTCTTTTTTAATGAGCCCACATGCACCTTTATCAGAAATCGGTTGGTGACTGGACACTTCAGATGAAGGATCAGAGGGAAGAATGTCTCATCATTAACAACCTGTTTCCTCAAATCCTCTCTACTCCAATGTTTCCTCCTTGCATCTTACATGGGCATGAGTAAAACGCAATGATGGAAATAATGGTGCATATAAGGGACTTATCCTTTGCTTCTTCTCCTTTCCTCCCCTTCTCACTCATCTCCTCTCATTGTTTCTTCTTTGTCTCCTTTCCTGTTTCATCTCCTCTCCTCCTTAATCACCCCCCACCACAATAGTTTTTTTTAATTTATTCTTCTCTTCTCTCCTGTTTTTCTTACTTTTTCCCCCTTCGACAGGTTGTTTTTACTTTCCCTCTCGTCTTCCTTGCTTTTCGTCTCCTCCTCTCTCCATTTGGCTTTTAAGAGCGCTGATGACTCATGCCTCCTCCTGTTGCTCCCATACGTTGCCATGGTGACACCCCCAGATGTAATTGACTCCTCCTGAGCGACGCCAGGCGAATGGAGACAGACGGTGACTGCCGACTCACCGGAAGCCAAAAGCTGATGTCATTCGTTCTGTGTGGACTGGATGACCGGTCTTTTTCTCAGGCTTTGTTTTCCTACATTCACACACAAAATGTCCATTCATTCAGCTCTCTCTCACACACACATACACACCATCTATAAATACACAGCCTTTTCTTGCTTTGGTACAAACCACACAGCAGCTACTTTCACTTAGTTTTCACTGGCGCTGTTTTGCTGGAGGGACCTTTGTGACCTGTATAAGGTTGTACTCGCTCTGGTCATAAATAAATGTCACTGGCTGAAAAGTGTTACAGCTCAGCTTTAAGAGAAGTTGTGGAATACAGAGTTTCTAGTGAAAAATGCCAGCACAGGTCTGTCAGGGTGAAGACCTACTGGGCGTGATCCGACTGAAGCGAAGTTCGACATGATGTTTTTCTAGAAAAGAACAATCAATGATTTTCTACTGATTCTTTTGTTTGCTTCGATCCGTGTCTGTGCTGGTAGTCGCTACCTCCAGGAAATGGCCATGTGCTTGCACTCTAAAGTCCAATAATGACCATTTCTCCTGCCTTAGCTTTTATGTGTCCAAACTATCAGCTGTAAAAATGGAAACCCCACAACCTGGACTGTGACAGTTTAGTTTGCTTTAATCACCTCGACACTTGATTTAAAAGCCGGACAGGCTGCAGACCTAGGATCTTCAGGGCTCGCCATAATTGTTCATGACGGTAGACTCATTGCTGGTAGCCTGTGGACGCTGTGGACTGATTC
>NW_018127887.1:5365443-5412214 GCF_001952655.1 Monopterus albus | reverse complement strand
TTTTGCTGCATTTTAGTTAGTGTTAATTGTTTTGCATTTTTATTTAAATACAATTCTTCTATGATTTTTTTTATAAAACACAAATGAGTTAGATTTTTGTTCATTACTGCAGAAATTACATTTAATTAATCACACAGCATCAATACAGTTGTCACTAAGTTAAATAAAATACCACTAGACTCCATCATTTATCTGCTTTGAGCTGACTATAGTTTTATAACCGTAAAGGATAATGAGGATGTTTTACTTTCACTAGACACTGGATTTATCCAGTATGTTTGTGTGTTCAGGGAACGTTCCCTGAGGGTTATGTGGAAGTTACTTTGGAAAGAATTTACCAAACCTTCAGGGAATGTTCCCTGAAGGTTTGGTAAATTCAGGGAATGTTCCCTGAAGGTTCTGTAAAGGATTCACAAAACTAACCTTCAGGTAACCTTCCACGAAACGTTCCTGGAAGGTTACCTGTTGTGTGCCCTGCACCAAAAAGATGCACAGTACTCGGAATGCTAAATGTATTTATAAGTCTGTGCCCGCATATACAAAATCAATACATAATTCCAACCTCTGAGTGCTGATTTGGCTCCAGGTTGCTGCCCAAAGCTTCATGGGATAATGTGTGCCATGAGACTGACGGGGATCAGGAAGTTTAGGTTTTACCAGCTGTGGGTAAATGTCTGAGGACGAGATGATTATTGTTGTAGTTTGTGCTTCCAGATTTACAGATGCAAATAAAAAGGAAGTGCTGCTGTGCACAAAGCCCCGTGGACTTTGGAAGAAATTGGCAGGTTGCTTATTTACAGAGTTTGCAAACCAGCGAGCTCCTTGTTAACTTGTCAGTGGTGATGTGAAGTATCATTTTGATTCTGTTCATTTTGTTAATTTCAAATACAGGTAGAAGTAGATGAAGTAGGCAAAGGGAAAGCTGGGCCCCCCAAAAGAAAATTGCTGCATTATGTAATCGAATGATCCTGTGAAGTGAACGTTATAAAATAGTGAATTTCTATAGTTACAATAGCCAAGCTGTTCAGCTCTCTCCAGTCCCAGTCTTGCAGTTATGAAACACACTGAGGTGGAATTCTTTTCCAAACCTGCTCAAAAAAAATCCCTTGAGGTTTTCTCTCGGCTCTTATTTAACATCCTCTGCCCCCTTTGTGCTCTTTCAACTGTAGGAGGCCGCTGTGTCCTCAGCCCTCCACTTACTTTCTATTGTTTAACTTTAGCTTCCACTCAGCTAAATTCCTGGAATATAAATGCAAAGAGAGCAGTGGAATGGAAAGGCAGGAGAGGAGAGTAATTATTAGCTGTGCTGATGAGAGAATTACCCTCCATCCAGACCTGACACAGGCAGGAAGGTGTCCAGTTAGATCTTCAGTGCCACCTCCGCGCTCACACCCTCACATTTTCAGCTCCCCCATAACCCGCCTCCTCCAAGGTCAAAATACGTCGTCATGGTAACAAGGCTGAAGGCATGGAGGGGAGGGAGGGAGGTTGTTTTGCTTGGCAATGTGGCAGCCAGCAGCGGCGTGTATGCTCGATCGCCCCTCCAGAGCCCCAACTACATATAATAGTGTAGCATCCAATTCCATGGACTGCCAGCAATGAGGGAGCAGCAGGACAAATGCCTTTTGTTTTTCTCTTTCACTCTGTTTGTCTCCCTGTGAGTGCAGAGAGGAGAACAGCGAGAGGCCTGGCGCTGACACACGTACCTGCAGAGGAGCAGTGAAACAGGAGACAAAGATAAATTGGGAGCCGTTCATCACCAGCTGAGAGAAACGCAGCGAGTGTTACAGCCTCAGGTGTAGGTGTGGAGTCCAAATTCAAAACAAACAAAAAAAAAAAAACCACACATTACTGAACTGTTATCTTCCCCCACAGTTAAGTCAGAGTTCAAATGGAAAACCACTAAGTTGTCTTGGCAAGTGTGGAGGGGGAACTGAGCAGAGCTGCTATTTTTTCATATTTACACCTGACAAAGTAAAGGCAATCAACAATCTGACTCGTTGTCTCCAATACTGACACCAGTAGTTCATTTCCTTACTTCATATTACAGATTTACTGCAAACTCGGTTTGGTAGAAGAAAACTGGGACACACAGAAGTGTGATATGTTATTTATTTGTGGTGGCTCAAACTTTATTTAATAGGTCATGTCTGATGGGGTTTGTCTTCATAGGACTATAGTACATGACTTGTGCATTGACAGGTAAGTAGTCTGTTTCAACATTTGGTAAAAACATATTCACTGTGTGCAGTAACCTACAGTTTTATGTTGCAGAGTAGAGAAAGTGCAGCGTAATCTGGGAGACACTGATTCTAATTTTAAAACTTAGGCCTATTTTATTTATTTTTATATTTGGGGAGGATTTTCATATTTTTCTGCCAAGTTAATTTTTGCTTCTCCTTTTGCATATGGACCCTTTCACAAGGATTCCTAGGGATTTCCTGTAGTTTTAGACATGCTAGTGGTGAAACTCCCTTCAGTTGTACTGTCCTTGGTGCTGCTTAGCCAAGCCTACTAGACTAAATGTTAAATTATACCTGCTAAGCATCGGCATGTTACCACACTAACATTGTTTAGCTCAACGTTGTGTCTCACTGTGCTACAGTGTTAGACCTATGTAGGAGTTAGCTTAGCACTTTCCACTTTGTATTTCAGGGTGAGGAAACTGACAAAGCACAAAGACGGAGTCACTGCAACTTCAGTGAACAGGGAGGACCTCTGTTTTTTACTATAATGCAGTGTTATTTTGTTTGTATTATTCTGAGGTAACATTTGAGATAAAAATGATGGAAAAGTCACCAAAAAAAAATCAAATTTCTGACAGATGGCTACAAACTATTCTAACGTTGTGTGAACTGTCCCCATTCTGTCACCTGCATGAAAACACCTGAGCAACGCACAGTGACTTCAGTCTGTCCATGTATAGGAAATATTAACTTATATGTGTGTGATAGTCCAAAAACATAAATGTTATGTCAGTCATTTCACAAAATGAACACCTTTTTCAGATTGAGGTTAACTAAAATCATACTGCTCTCATTTATCAACTATTTTAGTCAAAACTGAAATATCTCAACAGTGACTGCGTTGATTGACGTGGTATTTTTGTGCATACATTCGTGGTCCCTCGGTCAGTTTTTGTCAAACTACAGTGGTGTGAAAAAGTGTTTGCCCCCTTACTGATTTCTTATCTTTTTGCATGTTTGTCACACTGTAATGTTTCAGATCATCAAACAAATTTAAATATTAGTCAACGATAACACAAGTAAACACATCATGCAGTTTTTAAATGAAGGTTTTTATTATTAAGGGAAAACAAAATCCAAAACTATATAGCCCTGTGTGAACAAGTGTTTGCCCCCCTGTCAAAACACTGGTTTATCGCACCTGAGTTCAATTTCTCTAGCCACACCCAGGCCTGATTACTGCCACACCTGTTCGCAATCAAGAAATCACTTAAATAGGACCTGCCTGACAAAGTGAAGTAGACCAAAAGATCCTCAAAAGCTAGACATCATGCCGAGATCCAAAGAAATTCAAAACCAAATGAGAAAGAGAATAATTGAGCTCTATCAGTTTGGAAAAGGTTATAAAGCCATTTCTAAAGCTTTGGGACTGCAGCGAACCACAGTGAGAGCCATTATCCACAAATGGCGAAAACATGGAACAGTGGAGAACCTTCCCAGGAGTGGCCGGCCGACCAAAATTACCCCAAGAGCGCAGCGACAACTCATCCAAGAGGTCACAAAAGACCCCACAACAACATCCAAAGAACTGCAGGCCTCACTTGCCTCAGTTAAGGTGAGTGTTCATGACTCCACCATAAGAAAGAGACTGGGCAAAAATGGTTTGCATGGCAGAGTTCCAAGACGAAAACCACTGCTGAGCAAAAAGAACATAAAGGCTCGTCTCAGTTTTGCCAGAAAACATCTTGATGATCCCCAAGACTTTTGGGATAATACTCTGTGGACAGACGAGACAAAAGTTGAACTTTTTGGAAGGTGTGTGTCCCATTATGTGTGGCGTAAAAGTAACACTGCATTTCAGAAAAAGAACATCATACCAACAGTAAAATATGGTGGTGGTAGTGTGATGGTCTGGGGCTGTTTTGCTGCTTCAGGCCCTGGAAGACATGCTGTGATAAGTGGAACCATGAATTCTGCTGTGTACCAAAATATCCTGGAGGAGAATGTCCGGCCATCCGTTTGTGACCTCAAGCTGAAGCGAACTTGGGTTCTGCAGCAGGACAATGATCCAAAGCACACCAGCAAGTCCACTTCTGAATGGCTGAAGAAAACCAAAATGAAGACTTTGGAGTGGCCTAGTCAAAGTCCTGACCTGAATCCAATTGAGATGCTGTGGCATGACCTTAAAAAGGCGGTTCATGCCCGAAAACCCTCCAATGTGGCTGACTTACAACCATTCTGCCAAGATGAGTGGGCCAAAATTCCTCCACAGCGCTGTGGAAGACTCATGGCAAGTTATCGAAAACGCTTGATTGCAGTTGTTGCTGCTAAGGGTGGCCCAACCAGTTATTAGGTTTAGGGGGCAAACACTTGTTCACACAGGGCTCTATAGTTTTGGATTTTGTTTTCCCTTAATAATAAAAACCTTCATTTAAAAACTGCATGATGTGTTTACTTGTGTTATCTTTGACTAATATATAAATTTGTTTGACGATCTGAAACATTACAGTGTGACAAACATGCAAAAAGATAAGAAATCAGTAAGGGGGCAAACACTTTTTCACACCACTGTACATGTAAACCAAACAGCCACAGTGATCGCACACCCCCATCTGGACTAGATAATTAGTGCTACGTTTAAGAAGCGTGGAAGTGGGAAACACCGTACTGAAAAAATGTAACTGTTAAGCCGTGCAAGGCGACGTTAGTGATTGTTCTTGTACCTGGTTTGGTGCCCTGTCAAGTGTAAAACATGCCTTTAATTTTGTCCATGACACTCGCTTCAGCAAGTTTTGTAGAGTTACACTAATCCCAGTTCCCACATTTCTTGAAAGCAGCACGATTGAATAAGGGCCACTGTGTTAATGTCCCCAGGCAAGAAAAGCAGATTAATAAAATTATACACCGAAGACTTGTAGTTTAAAAATATTTATTGTGCTAAATTGATCAATCAATTAAATAGAGTAATAAATAAAGTGTAAACAAGATGGGAAAAATTTTAAAAATCCATAAATTTATCATTTAATTTGAACTGAAAAATGTTTCATACACTTAAATATAGTTTGGTTACACTTACTTTTTTCAGGGCTCAAGATCTTTAGCTTTCAGTTTTAAATTTCAGCTTCTGATTTACAGTCTCATCTCTCAGCGTGACAAAACATCTGGCCCCCATTCGTCTCCTTACAAGAACCCCACAGAATTCCTACTTTACTCTACAAACGTAATGACAGAACTCCCGTTAGTCTGTTAGAGATCCTCGTCTCATTTAGTCACATTCAAGGTAGATACTATAATAACAATAATGTAATTACTGAAATCCATTTTAATAATTTGGATGGATAGAATTAGTTCCTTCTCAGATAAACCTTCTGTATAAATGAGCCATAAAAGGGACACAAACACCACCAAAGGCAAACATGCAGATTTAAATGTACTTTAATTGATGATCACCAGGCTGTTTCCCTTTTACAATGAATCTGCAGTAGTTCTAGTTTTACCAGTTAGATTTGAAGAGATGGAGAGATATTGAATATTGCGCTTAGGAAGAAAAACTTAAATAAGATTATTACAATACAAAAAAGAGAGAGAGAATCAAACAGAACTACCAATACAGCATCTAGGGCAAACATGAAAAGCACAGCCCAGTATTATATTACTGTTGGTCATTTCAGTACCAGTTAAGACAGTTAGCTTTTTTTCAAGTATACCTCTTTAAAATAGCATTTTTTATTATTATTTCCATGTTAAACAATTACATTCAGGATTATAACTAAATAAATCACATGCAGAAAGATTAGATGAACAGATGACACCATACTGTGAGCTTCATTTTAATGCAGGTGTGGCCATGAAACTGAACAGAAAGACATGTATTTCCTTCTGTATCTCGTCAGTGTTTTGTGTAGTTTTCTTGGTTTGTAGAGTCGTTAGCAGTTCTGATTGCACTGTCACTAAAATCGGCTTAGATGAACCGGTTTTGCAAGGAGGATTGTTTGCTGTATCTTTGTCTTTTCCAGAGTGATATGTACAAATCTGTTTACAGTACATACTGTATGTGTACATGTACAGGAGTGTTCGTTTACTTTTAATGATGCTTTTGAGTCTGCATGTGTTTCAAGTCATATTCAGAAAAAGGAAAAAGGTGCAGCTGCAGTTAGCACTGTTTCCGTGTTACTGTTGAACTGCATATTATGGGATCTCAGTTTAGAAATCAAACCTTCGGAACCGAACCAGAATTGAAATGACAACTTGTCAAAACTTAAAACAAGACATTTATTTCTACCTAGGCTGATGTGAATGTTTTTTTTTGTTTGGTTTTCTGTCTATTGTTTTGATCCAGCAGCATTCGTATGGTAGTACCAAGTCTACATTCAGAAAAATAGATCTCCCGTATAGTGCATTCGGCTTCTGTACAGTTGTACAGTTCAGTGCTGAGGGTTTCACAGCGCTCTTGCACTCGCCTTGAACATGTCAAGGCCGGCTATTTGGAATCTGCCAACTTAAAAACATTATTCAAAGACAGTATAAGACCATCCACACATTCGGATCCGTACATTAAAAAGCTTCTTGGTGTTTCAGACACATTTCCATGCAGCATCAGGGAAGGGAACAAAAGGACTTTTTGCTTGATCATTTTACAAACATTTAAGCATGAACTAAAACACGAGTTTCCCCCTGTGTCCTACAGTTAATCAAAATCTCTCCAGGCTAGGGGGTGTGTGTGTGTACTTGTGCGTACCCAGCTATTTAACCTGCATCAAACTCAGATTCTCCCTCAGTGGATAAAAAAAAATCCATCTGCCTCGGAAACATGACAAACGAGATGCACATCAAGCCGCACGCGGTGCATAATGACGTGTCCTGTGCTAAGTGAAGAAAAAACACCATGAATCAAATATTTTTGATCTGAAATTAGGGAAGGCCAGGAGGAGCAAGGGATATGGAGGCTTTTTAAGATGAGCTATAAAATAGTGTGAGTGTTTTAGAGGGAAGGAAAATGGCACCAGTGCCAGGCTAGCACAAGCTGACAAATTGCTCTGGTCTTCTGACAAGTGTCATCTATATTTAGAGTCAGATTGAGGTACAGAACTGGGTGAAGCTAATCTGTGCAAGTTGAGGGTCCTCCTGCTATTAGTTGGCAGCATCCTGACAATCAATCCATCATCAAGAGCTCAAACAAACACCTGTATGAAAATCAAATTCTGTCTGGCCTCACCCAGCCTGGTCCGTCCCCTAGTTTCAGCTTCATCAGTCTTCAAAAAACCAAACAAAACAAAGATAAGATGGAGATGGACCATCTTAGACAAAAATAAATTGGAAAAATTATAACTACTTTGCACAAATTTGGACAAATGTAAATCAGTTGCTGTTAAAATTCAGATATAAATGAAGAAATCAAACTTGGCCTGGTGTAACTTGAGTGTGAGCTTATGAGCTGCTCTCCAGTCTGGCTGTGAACAAAGACATTTCACAGTGAACGCACTGGAAAAAAAAACGCACTCGCCACGTCACCTTGAGACGAACCATGCGCTTTAAAAACAGCTACTCAGTGTGTACCATATACTCGCGCACACAAATCTACTTGTACAACATTCCGACTGTATAATTATGTCCAGTAAAATCATCACATTCATGCTCAGTCTATAAATATTACTCAGGGATCGATATTAGGTAATTGCTTCATATTAAGATGGCGTCCCTCGCTAACGCCAAGCTCAGTTTGGAGGAACAGCTTTCACATTATTTTATATTACAATGAAAAGTTATTCTCTGTAACAACACTAACACTCTGTGCTTCAACCACAGACAAAAACCCAACATTTAACCTCTGTTACCTCAGAAAAGTGCGTTCCTATTTGGTGCGATCCTTCATTTGAATGTTTCCCCAAGTGGCATTTCAGGCGGAGGAATTAATGCTCAGTTGGATTATAGGTCCAGTTATTTCCAAAGTTTGAATAATGTAAGTTTAGTATCTCTGTATGAACTGATTGATCCTGTTTCAAGGTTGATTTAACCCATTTCTGGCTGCTTCAAATGGCTGACACATCCTTAACATATCGCCCTTTCTCCAAAGCTAAAGGCACATGAAAGAAGCCTCCTGTAACACACGTCGCATATTTTCTTTCTGTAAAATAACCCCATTAATAACTACAAATGTCACAGTTCACTCTGGCGTGTTGTTCCCTACGAAGATGACCTTCCGTTGCTACATTTGTCACAGATCACTGCTTGTTTTTCCCGTCGCTCCGTGGTGCTGACAATGTAGCTGAACAGGAGGAAATTAAATGTTAATTTAAGCTGTCTTCTCAAATGCATGATAGTAATTTGCTGCATAATAACAAAAAAAAAAAAAAACCTTTTTTTTTTTTTCTTTTTCTTTACTACATAGTCTCTGTATCGATACAGAAACAAACCTATGTGTATACTGGAGTACATAGAACTAACAAAGCCTGTGATAAAGACCTAAAGAAGAACCATTACATCCAGCAGAGATATGACTAGTGCAGAAACATTGGCCCTTCGCCTGGTGCCTATTAAATTCACTTGAGCACAGACAACCAGACAGTGTAGAAACATATTTGCACTATACTGCATTCCACATTTGAAGCCTGACTAAATTAAGGATTAAGTGCTCTCACTGAAAGTCTGAGCTGAAGTGTAAGCGTCATGCGCTGGCTAAGCTGTGAAAGCCGAGGAGAAAGATTTGTGGCAGTTCATCACAAATGACATGAACTTTTTTTAGCACACGGTAGCAATCTGCCATTATCGAGTTAATCCAAACACTAGTGTAGCGTGAGCAGAATTGCAAAGAATTTTGTCGTGTGCACCCGTGCAAAAGAAAGCAATAAGTTAAACAGAAAATTTTCTACTTCTAAAAATAGAATCTAAAGAAACTGACCACTGATTAATTTTGGAGACACTTTAGAGAAGTTCACTAATGGATCAGAAATTTGCCACCACTTGGACTATTTCCTTACTGATTAAACTGTGATTGGAGCCGTAAGTTTACTATTGTACATAGTATAGTATAGTTCAACTGCAGCTTTAAACATTCGTGGGATAATTAGGCTCATTTTTCTTTAAGACAGGAGTTAGTCAAGTGTCATTATATTATTGAAAAGAATTAGAATTGTCACCCAGACTGTTAGGGCTAGTAAAACGTGTGTTAGGGCAGACAGTTAACTCACAAAAGAAAACAAACAAGAGTAGAGTATGACTGGCGTGATGACCCCACTGTCACAGAAAGCAACAATCCAGAGTTTTGACTTTTAAGTAGAATGATGTAACAGAGTCTGAGTCGTGTTTGAGACAAGTACCGTGAGAGAGCGACAAGCTTTGAAAAGGCAGAGTGCACTCACTCTACCTCCAGTGAGAACAGATGATGCGAAGGGGGAGGATGAGGGGGTGGGGGAGGCATAGCAGGACCCATGAAGCTCAGAACTCGATCTTGCAGGCAGGGAAGGACTCGTCCTGCATGACTACGGTGCTGCTGGAGGCCAGAACCATGATGTTCAGGTCCTGCTGCCTCTCGTGGGTCTGCTGGTACCAGTCCCGGGTCACTTCAGTGTCGTGGGTCGGGATCAGAGTCACCTGATGTGGACACAAAAAGGAAACCAGCCGTTAAAAGAATAGTTTAGAAATTTGGGAAATGGGCTTAAATGTGCAGATAGCCAGATTCTAATTTGGTCATAAACAACCGAGTCTCTTGCCGTCTGATGATTCTGGTGCCGGCTCGTAATAACAAGCTCATGAATCCCATCGTGTCTCCAGTCAGATACTTTCATTGGCATCCTCATTTTAAATAGATGTTTTTATTCACCATCTGATGTTTGTATTCTTCCAATTTTGCGCTAGTTACCCGACAGACTATATACTGTGGCTCACTAGGGCACTGGCAGAGTGAAATCCACTTAATCTCAGGGTCAAATGACTCGGACTTTTGCGTTTTCACACACAGCTCCTCCAGGTAATGTCTAGATAATTTCAGGGTTCCAGTGCATGTCTGAAAAGGACTTATGTAAATGTGTGGCAGGAGCCAGCAGCTGGCTATCTTAGCAAAGTGCAAAGACTAAAACACTGGGCTGGTTTCATACAAAGCTAACATTGTTGTTTTTTTTTCTTAACCTTTACAGATACCAAATTGTAAGATGACAAGTTGTGTTTATGTACCAACAGACTATGTGCCTGGACTGATGGAAATGGAGGATGCATACCTGTAAATTGGAGCCCCACTGAGCTTTGCCCTCCAGCAGTGCGTCCAGGACTCCACGACTGGGCTCTCCGCTGCCTGGGTCGTTACCGCTCACCACGTAATACGAAGCCCGCACTCTCTTAAAGAACTCCTGATCCACATTTTTGGCACTGCAGTGGTTGGGTACATAAGCCAGGTCGACATAGATGGGTGGTCCAGGGGGGACGGCTGTGCTAGGTTTCTGTGAGTTGTTACCTGGATAAGAACAGAGTCACAAACCATCATTAGTGTAATAACAGTATCATCATGATTTACTAAAATTGCACTGCAGAAGCAGAGAGACTTTAGCAGCATTTTTCTCCACTGAACAATTATATTCTATTCACTAAATGATTTATATTTAAAAGTAAATTATTCAGCAAATATGACCACAGTGTATTGATGTTGCAGATACATTATATCTTCTGCCTGCACGTTTTAATGACACAATCCACAATAAACACTGTGAGTAGCCAGACAAACCAGTTAGTCTCTAGTGCACAGAATTTCTAACAACCAAACAGCATATGAACAAATTTCATAAGCGGCATATACTTCTGTATGACTGTGTAATTTTAAGACACACCCATATTTTAATCTCTCAGTAGATGCAACAAAGGAGTGAGGGAGCAACAAGTGGGGGGTGTGTAATATAAAGTAATGTGTGATGTGGAGGGTCAGAGGACATGGGGGACACTGGCCACTGCTCAGTGTAGCATGGACAGGCTCAGAGCTAACAGCCATGAGACGCTGCCGTCGGACTTCCTCTGCTGAAGCTCGTATCACAAGCTTGTTTATGGCCCGTTGAGGGCGTCACTGTCTTGTAGCTAAGCTAGCGGCGTTACTACGAGAGGCTCCTCGGGTGTCTCTCTCCTTTGGGAGTGTATCAGCAGCCCTGTTGTTTATCACAGCTAGTTACTGTTCATCATCCCATATATATTTTGTTAAGCTCTGAAAATAGACAGTAATTAATCTTGTTCATATACAATATAAGGCTAGTTTGTTGGATCTTATCAAGCTAATGCTAACATGCTAATGTACTTGGCAGGAGGGAGGGATGGGGATGCATCTGTGGATCTTAATTCCTACTTCTGACTTAAATTTTATTATTGAAAAGATCAAAAAGCAAGTATTTTACTCAGATATGACCCAGCAGTTTAAACCAGCCCAAGAATTGTTTTTTAAGTTGTGTTGTGTCGCAGGCTGTGAAGATATTAACACACCTGAACTGCTCTTGACACCATTGACCAAGCCTTTCCCTGGACTGAGGATCTCACTTCTGGAGCCCTGATTCTCAGACATCTTGATCAGCCTGGAGCTTTTCTCTGTGTCCCTCCTCCTGAGAGAGGCTGACCTTGGTGAGGTGGACTCCTTAGTCTGCTTCACTGGAGTAGAGGACCTCTTCCTGACTTCTCCCTTTCGAGCAGGGGAAGCAGATTTGGGTTTGCTCTTTCTGAGGCCCTTGGTGGTCTTGCGCTCCTTCTTGAGAAGTTTCTCTGTGCTGCTGTGATCATTGAGGAGAGCCTCTGGATCTACCATGCACACATCCGGGTGAGGAGGTTGAGGAAGAGGGTCCTTTATCGGCTCTGGGAGAGGATCATGGGTCTTCTGAGCTGATCTTGGTGAAGGAGGATGATGGCCGCCTCCAGCTCCAGAAGCAGATGACTTGTCCACTGGCAGATGTTCAGCATCTTCGTCTGAATCCAGATTTCCTTCAGCTGTTATGGATGGACACTCCTCGGTTTCTGGAGGCACGTCAGAATCCGACTGTGAGGGCAACGATTCACTCACTGATGTAGGCGGCGTCTCCTCTCCAGCTAAGGTCACAGCCAAACCCGATGACATGGCGCCTAACAGCTGGTGTGGCCCCTGTTCTGCGTCTCCATGGTAACTCTGAGTGTGGTGGCGCCTCTGCTTGTGCGACCTCCTTTTTATGGAATGCTGCTCCTGATCGTCATAGTCATCGTCCTGGGAATGGTCACTGTGGCTGTCCTCCTCGCCCTCATCACTGGAGAGCTCATGAGGGCTGGGACTGATGAACGATGGAGAAAGTTCTCTCTTGTGATGTTTATATTCACAGGAAGAGTAGCCTGGAGGGGAAGCAGAGGAGGCAGAAGCACCGGTGTTCAAATCGGAGGGATGATCAATCTTCCTGTCTTCTTTTTCAAATGTTTCTGTGTGATAGGAGGACACAGAGGTACCATGGACACTGGCCATCCATTCCATCGCTTCCATTGCCTCCTCTTCCTGCTCATTATCATCACCATAACCTGGAGGAGGGTCACTTGGGTAGTCATCAGGTCTCTGCAGTAGCTCCCAATCAGATATACTGCTCTTTCTTCTCACTTCTAATCTCTCCGGTGGGTTATCCAACAGACTTTTCTCCTCTACTCTTTCCTTTCCAAGTTCTACTTCTTCACACATCCTTGGATCCATTGTAGCTTTCTTCTCTTCTCTGCTCTCTTTATCGGTCTTTTCTTCTAGTTTCTCCTCCATTTTCTGCTTGACATCAGCATCTTCAGCAGTCTTTGTTTTTTCATCTTTTTCACTGGTTTCTTTTTCTGCCACCTCAGCAGCTTCCTTTAAAAATGCAATAGCACCAGTTGTCTCTTCTTCCTTTGCCTCTGACATGTTCTTCTTTCTTTCTGCATCCTCTTTTGCTATGGAACATGAGGTTTTGCTAGCTCCACTCTCACTCAGTGGAGTAACTGAGGCTGTCTGTTGAGTTATTTGGACGTCAGGTGGTGCCACAGTAGTAGAGGTCATGGTGACTGTCTTCGTCTCTGTGGCGTGTATGGTGCTTTCTGCAACACATGACTCGGTTATTGATGAAAAGGTCTGTTTTTGCTCAGCCACTTTAAATTTTTGACATTCAATACGACAAGGCAGGGTGCTGTCCTCCGTTTCAAGGGAATCAGGCTCTCCGTCTTCTGCTGACCCTTGGGACCCCCCGTCAGAGGAGTCCGCCCTTTGAAGGGGAGAGACATCAAAGTGAGCCTCTGATGAGGATAAACATTCTGAAGCCTTTACTGGTTTGGTACTTTGCAGAGATGGTGCTGTGGTAGATGTTGTAATCTTACTTTCTAGCATATAAAAGCTCAATTCTGTGTCTGTTTCAGGCTTTGCAGAACCACTTTGATCCTCAGTTTGTTTGGCAATGGTATGCAAGATTGGAGATGGCGGTTTGGCCTCCTGAAACTGACTGAGTGAAGACGCTTGTGTTGCAGGTTTTGTCATCACCTCCATGTATTCATCTCTCTGAAATCCTCCAGAGGACGAACTTGGTGACACTGTCATGAACGATGGCTCTGCTTTGGCTTGAGGTGCTTCACAACTTGATTTGAAAGTTTCAAATTTCTCTTTAAACTGTTGGCTCAAAGGGGCAGAAGTGGAGGCTGAGGATGAGTATGTTGTGGAGGAGTATGTTGACGTGGAGTATATTAATGTGGTGTATGTGCAAGCTGGTGAGGTAGTAGCCTCGTGTTTGGCAGTGATATCTGGGGTCTGCCTCTCATCTACACTTTCTTCGTCTCTTTGGCTGTAATATTTATCATCGCTTGGCTTAGGTAGTTGGGAGGCATCTGAAAACTTGAGGGTTTCTTTCTTATCTTCCTTCAGTTCTACTTGATGCTCCTCACTGTAAATATGCTCAGAAAAATCTCCAGCGCTGCTCTGCCCAATATCGGCATAGCTGCCTGTTTGCAGAGTGAAAAGACTAGATGTAGGTTTGGACTCGCTTAAACTGTCAGGTGGTAAAGAGCTGCCTGTCAAACTGCTTATGGAAGTTAGTTGACAAGTTTCCTTTGTTAAAGAGCTTGGAGATAAAGACACTTTGTCTTCATCTCCTTTTTTTGACTCTACTGCACAAGAAGAAGTTACATCCTCTGCCGTTCTCATTGTGGTTGGTTCAGGAGACAAATGCTCTTTGTGTGTGTCCTCGGATTTCGTTGTTTCAAGAAGCTTTTGGGCATCTGGTGTAGTAAAACAGCTTTCATCCTTCTTGAGAGCACTTGAACCCGGTGATGCAGTTGTTTTACCTACATCTACGCTCTCAGTCCCAGGAGGTTTGGATGTGGCAGTATCAGCAGTCATATCATCTTCTTTGAGTGTTTTTGTTTCAGGAGACGGTGGTTTTTTAGTCACATCTTGCTTGTCTGCCTCTGTGGCTACAGAAGCTGAGGCATCATCAAGTGCTGGTTCACACAACGTTTCCTCTTTAAGGAAGCCTGACTCAGGCTTTTTATTTGAGTCTTCCACCTCGGCTAACCTAGCACTGTCATCAGAGCTACATCTGCACATTTCTTTTTCAGACTGTTCTCTGGCACCCTTTTCCATATCTACATCACTTAATTCCTCTTCTTCCTCCTCCTCCTCATCCTCATCTTCATCATCATCAACATTGAAATCTTCTCCCTCTACAAGTAAACGTTTATCAATCAGGCTCTCTTTTCCTTCAGGGAGGTCAAACATGGATTTACCAGTGGCAGAGCTGCTAATTTGACTGTTATCAGTAGTAAGAACATTGTCATCTATTTCATGTTCTGAAAATGAGGCAGAAGGGGGTGTCTGTGAATCAGTTCGTTCTTCCCTCTCTAGGGGTGATGTTTGTTGAGGTAAAATGTCCTTTTCTGCAGGTGAGTGTCGACCGGATGAAGAGCCCTCTCTTTCGTGATCAGGGGACTCAGTTTTGTCTTTAAGTGACTCGCTAGATATTTCCTTCTCTTTTTCCAGTGTCGTCTTCTCTGTGAATTCTCCAAAAGCTGTGGGAGTAGCTGAAGCCTGTCTACCGAGGTCTGATTGGCTCCAGGAGGGAGAGGGTGTTTCTTGTCTTAATGATATGCCTGCACTAGTAGAAACTTTATCACTTTCTCCAGTTGCTCCTGTTTGAATTGGTGCAGCATCACTTTCCTTTATGTCTTCCTCCTCTTTCTGTGATTTCTCAGGTTTGTCCTCTTTGGGACTGAAAGAATATGACTCAGCAGCCTGGGACATTTTGTTGTCTTGCATGTCTATGGAGGAAAAGCTCTTGGCAACATAAGGTGTATCTGGTCTTTCTTCTCGCTCACTCTCTTCCTCTTGGCCTTTCTCTCGGTCTTCATATTTAGGGGAGGCACTTCCACTATGGTGGCTGCTTCTTTCGCTCTCAGTAAGGGACAGTGGGCTGTAGTCAACTCTACTGAAGGACAGAGGCTCTTCTTTGTATTGATCGTCCAGTAGCAGCATGGCTCCTCCAGCCTCTGTCTGGCTTGTTCTTCTGTTGTCATCAATACCGATGTCAGAGGTCTGATCAAACCTGAGAGAAACCTCACTTTCTTCTCTTGAGTCCAAGTCATAATCTTTTGGAATGGGCTTTTCGTACGGATCATACTTGGATGCACCAAAGGTTTGCTTCTCATCTTGGAGGCTTCCACTGACTATTTCCTTTTCTGAGCTCTTTTTTTCACATGAATCATCCGATTTTACAGCATCACCATGTTTCACATCCTCAGAATCTTTGTCCAATGTAAAATACAAACAAGGTTGTGACAATCCTGGAGAAGCCACCTCTCGTTCTCCCTCCATCTCCCTTTCTGCTTCCTTCCCTGGTTTTTCATCAGGTTTCATCTTTTCTGTACCAGTAACTCCTGAACTTGTCTGAGCTGGTATCTGTTTCTCTTCTTGTGGTCTTTCCTCCACATCAGACTGGCTCTCAGTGCTTGATACTGTTGGCAATCCAGGCTTTTTCTCAGTTGAGTCTGACACGGGTTCTGCTTTGGCAGCTGGAATATCAGAAAAAGGTTCTTGTTGTGGAATGGAGGTCGTCTCCTCCTCTGACATGACAATATCAAAGGAGGGCTCTGGCTTGCAGAGAGGTGCAGGGGTCGTTTCTGTTTTAACAAATTCTTTGTCTGGCTCTGGTGAAATTCTGAATTCTTCTTTGCCAAACTCTTTGACATCTTCATCAAAAGACGGTGCCTGCATTGTAAGCGTAGGTATGATCAGTGTTTGCTTACATGTTGGTGGTTTAGTCTGGTCACTTGTTTGTGCAATTTGGGATAACGGCAGACCTGCAGAGGAGATGTCATGGTCTGATTTTCTTGGCTCTACTGACAAAGGTCTGGAGCCAGCTCCTCCCATACAAATATCTTCTTCGTCTTCGTCTTCTCTGTCTTCGTCTGAAGACTGAACCACAAATGCAGGTTTGTAGTCTGACCTGGATGCCATCACCGCCTCTTTAGATGTTGTCTGTGCAGGTTGTTTAATGGTTTTGTCCAGGTCTTTCTCCTGTAATTCCTCTCTCTCCCATTTCTCCTCCTTGGTGTGGTCTGCGTCAGATGAGTCATACTTTTCTTTGTCTGTGATCACATCTGTCTTTGTATCAGATATATATTCTTTTTCTTGTTCTTTCTCCATTTTCTGTTCTTTGCTAAGTTCAGCAACATGGGTGTCATCTTTTTCTTTCTCGATCTTCTCTTCTGAAACAAAGACCTTTGTTTCTTTCTCTTTTTTCTCCTCCTGGATGTGAAGCGGAGACTCACAAATGTCTTGTGCTGGTTCTAGGGGTTCATTTGGAGCTGTTACAGTAAAGTCTTTCTGCTCTTCTGCTGATGCAGCTCCAGGAGGTTTATCAGAGCTTTCATCATGTATATGCTCATCAACCTCACATTTTTTATCATCCTTTCTAGATTCAAACTCCGAAGGATAATCATCTTTCCCCTTTTTCTCATCTTTGGTGCTTAATATTGGAGTGTATGTCTCCTTCTCTGTCTCCTGTTTGATGGATTCAGTTTCAGGGGTTCCCGGTGTGGCTGCATCTTTCATTTGCTCCTCAGTGGTTTCAACTTTAGATGGCTCTTTCACATCCTTGGGATGCTCAACAGTAGTGTCAGTTTCTTTCTCTTTTTTCAAGTCACCCTCTTCAGTGTCTTTATCCTTAATTTCCTGCAAAATGGGTTTGTGGTCAGAGATATCGCCCTTTTCCAGCTCTTTAGCCTCCTGTTTTATTATCTCTTTGCCAGAAATGTCAATTTTTTCCATTCCTTTATCAGTCTTTTCTTTCTCCTTTTCCTCCTCCTTAGTCTTAAAGTCAGTTGGTACTTCTTTTACTTCTACCTTATCCTCCTGATCTATGAAGGGTTTTACACCAACAGTGTCTTTGCCTTCCTCCTCCTTGATGGGTTTGATATCTGCAATATGATCCTGAATCGTCAGTTCTTCTTCCTCAGGCAGTTTAACAGTGGCGGTTTCTTCCTTTAACTCTGCTTTCTCCTTTTCTTCCTCTAGTTTTGATTTGACAGCACAAATATCTTCACTGATTTCTTTCTCTTTTTTGTCTTGCATAGGGGTTTTTCCAACAAAAGCGTCATCTTTCATGCTTGTTTCATCCTTAGATAGTTTGACATCATCTTCCTCCATCTCGGTGGGCTTGACAGCAGGAGTGACATCTTTACCTTTGCTTGTGTCTTGCTCCTTTTCTCCTTTGACTAGTTTGACATCATCTTTAAGAGTTTCTTTTGCTTCTACCTTGGCTGATGTGTAGAAGTCATCATCTTTATGTATTACTACATGCTTCCCATCCATCTTGGTAACTTCAAAAGCAGCAGCAGTTTCTTGACTTTCCTCTTGGTACTTTTCTTCTTCAGGTGTTGGTTCCTTACTAGGCAGTTTATCTTCTTCCTCTGCTTTGATAACCTTTATAGCAGCAATATCATCATTACTTGCATCTTCCTTCTTGTCCTCTTCTGTGGTATGTTTGAAGGCATGAGCATCATCCCTGCTAAATGCTACATATTTGTCCTGCTCCTCGGAAAGTTTGGTGTCAGAACTATCATCTTTACTCACAGTTATGTCCTTTTCCTCCATCTTGGTGAGACTAATGGCTGAGAAAGCTTCTTTAAAAATCTCTTGTCCCTTTTCTTCTTCCATGGTAAGAGCAGATGTATCACTCTTACTAATAATTTCTTCTTCTTTGGTGAGTTTAGCAACAGTGATGTCATCCATCTCTGTCTCTCTTTCTCTCTGCTCATCTGAAAAAAGCTTGGCAGCAGAAACATCTGTCTTTTCCATCTCTTTTTCTTTTTTATCCTCAACCATTTTGATGTCAGATATTTCTGTTTCCTTTTTCTTCTCATCATCTTTAATAGGCCCAGTAATGGGTATATCATCCTTTTTAGCTTCTTTTTCCACCTGCTCTTTAACAGGTTTGAAATCTATGGCTTGGGCCTTTTTGATCTCTTCTTCTTCGGTCTTTATAGACTTGATATCAAAAGTATCCTCCTTTTTCTTCTCCTCTTTCAAACTCTTACTATCAGTAACACCATCCTTCTTAACCTCAGTCTCCTTAACCTCACCTTTGGTTTTAGGGTCAAAATCATCTTGTTTGGTATCTTTCTGCATCTGCTCATCTTTGATTTGTTTGACCTCAAGAGTATGGTCTTTGTCAGGCTCTCTCTCTTGTTCTGCCTTGATGGTCCTAACTGCAGATTTGTCATCATCGTCTTTCCTGTGGTCATCGTCATCATCCAGGAAACGACTCTCCCTCTCTGGAAATTTACCTGGAACAGGCACTTTAGGTTCCTTCTCTTTGACTCCACCGCTGTCTTGGTCATGCTGACCAGATGAGATGAGGGAATCCCTCTCTAACACAAGTGGCTGAAAGTCTGTTAAAGGTGCAGCAACAACAGGAATTGTTTCTGCCTGTTTGCTTTCATCTTTTGGCACTGAATGAGCATCTTTATCTGAATCTTTCATCACTGGAGCAGCTTTTATATCCATCTCAGGTGATTTGTCCAAAGAAATTGCATCTTCTATTTCATGCTGGTCTGCTTTCTCTTTGTCAACATCTTTTTGCATCTCTGATTCTGCCTCATCTTTCCTTTTCGTTCTGTCTTCAGCTGTTGTGACTACATCAGAGAGCTCATCTTGTTTTTGCAGCTCCAAATCAGGGAAGGCTTTCATTTTGTCTTCCACTGCTGACTGATGAACTGGAGAGTGAGCTGCACTTGAGTGTCCAGACTGCGGAGGGGAGGCCATTTTCACAGTGATGTCATCTGGACTGAAACAACGGTCTTCACTCTCTGAAGTTACTGAGTCTGATCCAAAAGGTCTAGTAGGCACAACAGATGAAATGTCTTTAGGTGCAACTGCATCTATATTTTCCTCTTCAACTGGAAGAGGGATTGGTTTGGTATCGTGTATAGATTTTGAGACCAGAGACACTGAGCCAGCAAGCTGTTCGTCTTTTTCTTTACCCTGTAATATTTGGGATGAAGCATAGCCCTCTTGTAGTTTTTCAAGTGAAATGTCAACATTAGGAGTTCGGTCTTCCTCCTCCTCCTCCTCTTCTTCTTCCTCCTCTGCATCGTGAAAATCAGGAGTTTTAACTGCCATCTTCACATCTGCATCAGGAAGCTGTAAGTCATCAGGTGGAGACTTGGATTGTTTGTCATCTTCTAAAGAAGGCGGTGAAAAGCTTCCTGCAGAGCGTGGCTGCTCTTTGCCTTGTGTAGCATCAGACAGAGTTGACAGAAGAGCAGGGGTTTTGGGTTCCTCCTCAGCTGGAGGTGCTGCAACAGATGCTACAGATTGGTCTTCAGCGATAGAAGTGGGGAAGGAGGCCATTCTGTCATACTCTGTGATGGATGTTGCAGATGATACATGCTCCTCTTCTGCCAAAGGAGCTGTGATGATGTTGGTAAATGCAGATACTTGCTCCTGCACACCCAGGATAAAACCCTTCTCAGTCGTTGCTGCAGCTTGCATCTCCCTCATGCCATGGATGTTTACAAATGATCCTGTTTGATCTGGAACAGAGATGTCATAAGCACTGACGTCATATTGAAGGTGCGGTACCCTCTCCTCTGCCTCCTCATGAATCTCTTCATCAGAGATGGTCTGTTCTGTCTCCGAATAGCCGGGGATGGTCTCATCTTGGATGTAGGAGACGGGTTCAGCGGCTCCTTGAGCGACTGAAGTTATGGGAGCCGTGGGTCCTCCAACATGTGACAGGTAGCCTTCCTCCTCTTCCTCATCATCTTTGGTTGTAGTAAGGATTTCAGCAGTTTTGCTTTCAGTGACTTTCAGGTCTTCAGCAGCATCGTCAGGGCTGACTTTAATCTCTTCATCTGCTATTACATCTAAATCCTCCACTTCCTCCAGTTCAGCTTTCTCCACTGCCTCCTCCTCCTCTTCTCCCTCTTGCTCATCCTTAGATGGAGTCATGTATAGCTCCTCCTTTGTTACAACCTCAGCTGAGAGATTTTCTGATTTTTCCATTTCTTCAATCTCATGTTTCCTGTCAAGCCCATTGCCCTTGGCCTCCTTCCATTTTGATTCATCTTCCTCTTCACCTATTCCCATATCCTCCTCTTCCTCCTCCTCCGTTTTCTTTTTAGCAGCTGGGGCTTCTTCTTCCTCTTCCTCTTCTTCATCCTGAGTTTCCGCTCCCTCGTCTTTAAACTTTTGAGCCTCTTCCAAGTCTCTGTCTTGTATCAACTTCCTGTCCTTGTCTTCAACTTCAGCTTTCACTTCTGGGCTTGATAACCCCTTTTCAGGAGACTTTGTGCCAGCTGGAATTTCAGATGTAGTTTCTTGTGCTTCCTCCTCTTGTGCTGTTGGTGTTGATGAAACTTCAACGCCGACCGGTGGTTCTGCTGATAGAGCTACAATCTCAGCCTGCTTCAATTCTTCAAAGTCCTTGGTGAGGTCTTCAGGTGTGGAGGGAGCAGACATGCCCTCAACAGCTCCATTAGCTACTGGTCCAGGTTGAATAGTTTCAGGTTTTGGCTCCTCTGGTTTGGTTTCTGCAGGTTCAACTTTTGCTGCTTTGATTTTTCCAGTCTTGGCTTTACTTGACACTTTAGCTTTATGCAATGTCTTCCTGACTTCTGGAGTTAGTGGTTTTAGGTCAGGCTTTGTAATTTTTCTCAGCTCAGGTTTGGATGTTTCTTTCTTTTTGTCCTCTTTGGACTTAACATCTTTCTTAACATCTTTCTTTTCATCTTTCTTAACCGAGTCATCTTTCTTTACTTTCTTGATCTCTTTCTTTTCCTTGTCCTTTTTCTCATCCATTTTTGACACCCTTTCCTTTGAGTGCTTTTTAATGGATTTTTCTTTCAAGAGTTTTTTCTTTTCTGGCACCTCAGTTTTAGGTTTTATAGTCTTGGTAGGCTTTTTCTCCTCCTTTTTCTCTGATATATTTTCTTTCACAGAGTCTCTCTTTGCCTCTGTGGGGGCTGACACATCTTGTCCTTCGGTTTCTTTCTTTGCAACCTTTGCAATCGTCTTCGGGGAGGATTTAAGACTCTCTTTGCTGTCTGTTCTTTGTTTTAACTTGGTTTGTTTTATAACAGAGGGAGGAACTCCTGAGGCAATGTCCTTCTGTGTGGCTACTGGGTAGCGCAAGAAGTCAAGGTGCTTTAATTTTTCTAGCCCCTCCAGGATCTTGTTTTGTGGTGCATTCCCAGGGAACAGCACTCTTACAATCTTTTCTGCAGGGCTGGCGGGGAGCCAGACGACTAAGGCTGTAACTGATGTCAGGTAGGGCACAGATATTTCTCCTTCTTTCCCGTTGGGCAGCACAATGCCAGTTTTGGCCTTGCTGTTGCCAGCCCACTTCTGCATTAAAAACTGCATCTCTTTACTGTCTTTGACAGGGTTGAGAATATACATGTCTAACCTGCCCACTCCCATCTTGTGGAACAGAGTAATAGGCTCAAGAGTGTTGCTGACAACTCGAAAGAGCGGCTCTGGTTTGATTCCTAATTTATTAAGGTACTGCAAAGTCAGCGAGGCTTCTTCGATGCTGCGTTTCACTTTCAGATTTGATTCTGGCATACGGAGTTTTTCTGGTACGTTGAAGAACACCACACCTAGTTCGGGAGAGATTAGGTTCTTCATCCAGTCGCTATAGTTGGTGGAGCCTTGAGACCGCTCCTCTTCCTGTTCTGCTATCTTCCTCTGAAGAAGCCCATTGATACCTGGGAGATTGTCAGCGCCAATGTGTGTAAGTAAAATTGAGTCAATGCGGTCCAAATGACGAACCAGCTTCCAGAAGCAGGACTTTCGTTCAGAACCTCCATCCACCAAGATGTTGAAGCCGTTCACAGCAAAGAGGGCTGAGTCTCCTCGTCCACCAGGAAAGATGTAGCAACATGGCTTGGACAGTTTCAGGAAGCCTCCAGAGGTCGGTGGCTCCAGAAGGTCAAAGGGTGAAGGGACATCAACTGTCTCAGAGATGTACTCTGTGAACTCTGTGACGCCCTCCATTTTGGGGAGAACGGGCTCAGGGTTTAGTTTGTATTCCAGGAACTCCCGTAGGGTCTGCTGCTGTCCCAGGGAGCCCCAGCCCACCTCCCCACGGCAGGACACAGTAAGTGTAGCCTGCTGCTTGGGAGCTGCTGTGCCCAGTAATTCACTGACCTGCAGGACAGACACATCCAGACAAATCAGTCAGTGATGCATGCAGAAATGTGGTGCATTTGTGTTGTAAACACAAACAAATAAGACTGCTTAGCTGACTGTGTAGACACCGGTGTTTCAAATTTTCCAAAAGAAAAGTACGCCCACCTCTGGTATTAAAGAACTCAGAGGTTATTAAGCTTGGGAAGACTGAAGAAAAGGGGTATGAAGTATATTGAGAACAATGACAATCCACAGTCTGCCACAGCTATCCTAAAAGTACTAGGTATCTACACTTGCATGTTGTTACTCTGTGCTGTTATGTAATTGTTTATTTGTGTGCATTGAGTGAAACACTGAATTGCCTTTGTGTATGAAAATGTGCCATATAAATTAACTTATCCAAGGTTAAATGTGTTGATTCTGTTCCTAAGAATATATAAATAACCTCCTAAAACGTATCAAAGCAGGTACTGATTCTTTCTCATGTACAGAAATGTACAGTATATGTTTTCGATCAGGCTGGTGTTAGTGTTGGAGGATTTGACTCACCCCAGGATCAGTAAAGATACATGAAAAGGTCTGATAGGTGAAAACCCCAGTTTGGAGAAGGAGGCCGCCGTGATCGGAACTCTGGCCACTCAAGACCAGAAGCTTGTGTCCTGCAGGATCTGTGACTAGAGACTGGATCTGGCACAGAGACACACCCAGACAAGACAGACAGAGGAATACAAAGGACAGTTAGAGGAGAGACAACACTGCCAAGATGGAAACAGAAATACCTGCATCGCTGACAAAGGAAGAGGCACTATATTTGTGTCAAGGTTGTGTTGCACAAAATACAGAAAAATCTAATAGACACAAAGGTAATCAGTCCTGTAATTACTGTATATTAGTCAGTATTTAAAACCAGTACAAAGCAGGGGATTTGCAGGGTGTCTAATGTCAACACATCAGTGGTACTGATTGATATGTCAAAAACTAACACATACTGAAAGCAGGGACTGAATCTCATTTTCTTAGATCAGATGGGGCCTCATTTAAATCATGATTCTGAACAAATTTATAAAGTATCTTATTTACCATAAGCCTCTTGCAAATATCCTAGTATTGGCATATACAGTATGTCCTTGATGAGTACAAGAAACAGCTGTAGTGAAACACTAAAGAAATGTTTTGTAATTTAGAAAGTATCTCCATGACATACTTGAAGAGCACTGACTATATTGGTCACGTATTTCTTTTTTCCTATGAAAAATGATTCTGTAGATGTAAAAAAGACAACAGATATTGGTTGCAAAAATCAAGTATTGGTTGGGCTATAGACGAACTATTCTAGTATTATTGAAAACTATTAGAAATGTTATTAAAATTGATATGACATTGACAGGTAACTGTGTATACTATATGTTAGTGTTCTGGATCTCAGAATATGTGGACCTACCTCTGATACAACAGTGTCTTCTGAAGGGTTGACAAGCACGACCGTCTCTAGGACATCACTTCTGTGGTGGAGAATTCTTTGTCCTGTAGGAGGAGATTTAAAACATTATGTTAACTACCTTTAATGGGGTAAGATTCAACTCCATCGAGGAGTGACGGCCCTACAAAGTAAACAACTTGACCATCACTGTTGCCAGAAGACGTTGTGATGGACGTCATCCACACCTGATCTGGAAAACCTCTTTGTGAAAGGGAGATTTACTTCACTGCATTCTGCCTTGTATGTGGGGCAATCACTACACAAGAACAGAGGTTGGAATAGAAAATAGGTCACTGATATCTTTTGGGTGAATTTTAAAATTAAAGCTGTGAACACAACACACACTAACCTGAAACTAATATTAACATCCACATTAGGTGTTAAACCTGATTTCTCGCAACGGAAACATGTAATACGCTGTAGGTTGAAACCAATCATTACAGACCAAGAACATTGAAGGATATTTACACATCCTCATGCATCTTGAACTGAATTATGCATCAAGTGCTTCATTTCATTCAGAGGAGATGTTAAGCTTTTAATTCCCCGTTGTTTAAGCACAGATACAGGCTCTAATATTAGAGGTCTAATAACAGAGATCTCAGTGGCTCCACCATCCAGTGCTATGATATCTTTATAAGAACTAGACTGTCAACATGTGTTTTCCATAAAATACCTCTGATATAAACCATTCTCCGCCTCAAATACTGTAATGGATAAAGGACTAAGACATTTGAGTGAAACTGATAAGAAAAATATAAATTTTTTTATTTAATAAAACTGCTGAAATAATTCAGCAATCAGTGTGGTACTGATAAGTCTAGACCATCTGTGAGTCAGAGTAGAAGCGCTCAATCAGTAGCTGTTACATGACAGATGATAATCACAGTTCTATTATCTGCTTTTGGCTGATATTTGTACGTTATGCTTTTTTAATCTTCAGTGAAGTAAAAAACATTAACATTATAACTGATGAAAAACATGAGCTGAACTGAATCATTTTATATTCAACCACATATTCCCCTTAACTAGCAAACGGTCACCTGCAACACCCTCATATGAAATATTATCAGGGTTTTTCCTTGTATATTCACATCATGAAAGCTTTTAGACTGGCCAACTCAACTTACTGCAATAGCTGCATATTAGATTTCCGGCAGCGGGTTAAGTAAACAGAGGAAAACAACTAATGCTGATCCATACTAATCTTGCGTATTTTAGTATTACAGTACTGTGACGGGTATATCCAAAAAATCTACTGTAAAACTAAGACTGCACCTGTCTGAGTTTTAACGGCTACAAGAGTAGCCTCTGTGAGGCTTTACTCAAATGCCGAGGTGCTTTGAGCTAAATGCTAACGTTGATATGCTAACAAGCTCACAGTGACAATGCTTGTAAATATAGATGGGTGACAAATTAAAGGAAAATGCAGGAGTCATCAATAAACCGACAAGAAACCCTGACACTGTTCTGGTGATATGAGAAAGTTACATGAACACATGAACCTTGGCTGATTTGACCTGACTAAGAAGAGAAAACTGAGCACTGTAAAAGGACTAATCGGATTGAAATGGTTAAAAAAAAAAAAAAAAAAGTCGATGTTGCCACAGCCTATAAAGCAACTAATGAAATGAAAAACCAACATAAAGTGTCTCAGAACAGGTTCAGTGCTCCTCGCATGTTTTTCCTTTAATTTGTCACCTGTCTGTTCATAAGTATCAAACATTCAATGAAGCCAACTAAATGATGTGGCTCCCTCTGTTGATGTTACTATAGCAACACCCTGTCAACCACAACCTGCTGCTGTTACCATCACTAATGCGAGGCAAGTGAAAGATTTTGTTGGTCGCCAGGGAACGAGAGCCATCAGTGTGTTTTTAACAGACATGCTGGTACAGCAGTTAGGAGCAGTTCTGGCGCTTCAGCAGATCTGCCCACAGACGCGTCCGCTTTCACAGCATGATGACTAAGCTGTGAGGGTGAGTTTGCTTTGATACTTCCAACGTTGACAATAGCAACACACAACACTGAGGCAACCTCATCGACACAGACATTGGAGACACCGGCCTCATGCAGCTCCAGTAGGAATCTGTATTTATCCACTTTCAGAAGAGTGAAGGCCAGGGTGAGTGTGCATCTCTGTGACCTCCTGATGTGCTTTTCTCAGGTGAAAACAGAGGAGACTGCATCAGCTGCTGCTGATGGCTGCCTGCAGGTTGACTGTTTGCTGACACTGCAAACTGGTACAACGTGATACTACAATAACAAAGACACCAAGTCGGTGTGAGACGTTGCCATTTCCCCTGGGGCCAGCGCACATCAACAATGCAGAGTGCCTGAGAGGACTGCTGCTGCAGGCTGACGGCCTCAGATCAGATTCTCTACCAAACAACGACAGTGAACGGGAATCTGTAGGTGACACTGGTGCAGAGGGTTTCAAGGGTCCTGTGATACTCAGCTTTTGGGATTTTTGTTTTTACATAGCCTACAACTCAGGTTGAAACAATAGCTCTTCATACAGTTTTGCAATTAAAGGTATTTTATTTAGCCATAATGTTATTTTGTGAAATAATAGGACATCTAGAGCTGCAAAGATTGAAGAGTTGATGGAGAAAATTAATCTCAATCAATCTTTGAAGTCAGTTTTTAAGTAAAAGCCCAAACATTCTATTGTTTAACCTGATCGGTTTGTTGTTTTTTTGTTGTCTTAACAGTAGAGTAGACTGAACACTTTGGGGTTTTGATTGGTGGCTGGACAAAACAAGGCATTTTGTGACAACTTATGGCTTGAGGAAACTGTAATGGGAATTTTAAAATGCTTTTTGAGATTATTGAGAAACTATTCAGCAGATTATTCAGTAATGAAAATAGTTAGCTGCAGCTCTAATAACGTCTTCATCTATGTTTTAGTCACAATACTAAACCCTTAGTGAAGTGAATCAGTAAGACCGGTTGTGATATTCTGCATTAACTTAACCTTAAAATCTTCATGAATTTAAAGTCCTCTAAAGATCTTAGATATCACAGACTGATACACGAGGACTTAACATACAAACTCAACTAACAAACAAAATTCAACTCAGTTTCAACTTCTTGGGTTTAACCACTTTAAAATCAAGTTTAGAATGGTCCAAACGCACCAGTAGGCTAAAAATCCAGGAGCTGATACCAATGATCCAGGTTTGTAGTCCAACTAAGCAACATATAAACATCTTAGTTTGTGTTAACCACACCCTGTTTTGTCTGTTCCGACCTGTGCTTCCAATAAACAAAGTGCTGTAGAGACTGCACTGAGAAGACAACACATGCAAAGTGAGAAATCAGAGCATGTGAGGTGGTTGTAGGCAGGTGAATGTTGGGGCCCTGGGCTTAGTCATCCCTCCTACTGAGGAGGACGAGCAGCGATCAAGTGTTTGCAGTTTTATTCTCTCTTTCATCAGCTGTTCTTTTTACTGGATCTTTAGGTGAGGTGCTATCAAAGGTCATTGTCAGAAGTGGGTGTCTTTTTTTGTTTAATCACAACCTGTATTTGTGTTATAACATACAGTATCTGAACACGTATGTTGTTTCAGTGTGTGTTATTATAGTTTATGCAGTGATCACACTCAGCACCATTTTCCTTCCATTCACAAAAGTCAATACAAAACCCTAAATGTAAGTACAGTAGAAACTAGTGAGTGAGCATAAAATTTAGGCTGTTTTCCAGAAATAAAATTGCTCTTCACTTTGATTGGACTTTAACTAAATACATATTTTAATGTGAAATATTCCAATATCATGTGGCTTTATTTTCATTTTAATCAGTATACTAGGCTATTATCATTTTACAAACAATATTTAAGATGGTGCCAGCCACAGGTTTGGGTACAGATTCCCTGTTCTCCTTGGGGTAACGCTTGTGGTAACAGCACTGCTAGCTTAGTAACCTAGTAGCTGCCAACATTAGATATAACTTTACCTTTATTTAGTAGGTTACTATGCTAGCAGTGCTGTTACCACAGAGGACCTAACATGTGGACTGGCATTAGTGGTGGACCAACCGCATATGAATATCTATCATCTGTCCGTCTATGCGGAGCACTGACAAATTTCAAATTTATGTGCAAACACTGTCAAAATGTCTATTTGCAAAATGATAAATGTGCTCAACTTAGAGAAAGCCGTCACATATGGAATAATCAATGACTAAAGTCGGGGTGGGAATCGATTGCTGCTGTGTGTCAGACACGCCCTCGTTAAACACATCTCCACCTCCCACACCAGCATCTTGTTTTCTGGCTGTATTCTGCATCATCCTTCCATCCAACCCATGAACAAGTAAATGGTAAAACTAACTAATATCATACATTTTATAAAAGTATGAAAGTCATTTCAAGAAAGTGGTTAGCATTTGTATTTCGCCTGCAGAGGAACAGTGGATTTTTCTCCAGTAAACAACAATCAAAGTCTCTGTATTCATGACAGAAATCCATTATCATAGCAGGCTTTAAACCCTGTGCACTGTAAATTCTAATAATTATCCAGTGATGTGAGTCAGCTTCAGGGTCTCACTGCATGAGATACAAGCAGTGTGAAGCAGGCCAGCGTCTGTTCCTAGCTTAAATGTGTTTGTTAACCAGTGCTTTTGAAGAGAGTGATGCTCAGCCAAGTCGCCCTCATCTACTCATCCCTGTGTCTTTACTTCACTCACACCTTAGAAAAAGAAGCATCACCTCATCATAAAAAGTCAAAGACCTCAGTAAAAAAGGAGACTGATAATTGTCACCTAAATAGTTTTAAAAGCTGTTGCAGGCTCCCAGCTCCCTGTGTATGACAATATTATGTTATGTGTTATATCTGTGATAAAATACAACTGGCCAAAGAAGTGGCTGGGCTCTGACAGCAAGTCATACACCAACATTTCTATTCATTAATTCAATGTGTATTGTACTCTATCCTGTATTTCTGTATATGAGGTGTGGTATTTTACCTCTTAAAGATAAAAGTGGAAAAAGAAAACTATTTAATAATGTCATTTCAGTTTCTATTATCCTTTCCACTTGTTTATTGAGATAAACAAAAGTTGAATTATTTAAAAATATGGATATCACAAAAAGACAAAGTTGACAACATTAAATTTAGTCAGATGAGGAGAAACGTCTGCATTTCTAGCCTTTCTAGAAAATAACAACTATAGCCTATATTTGGCTTCATTATGCTTCAGTACAGGAACTACTGTTTGACCCCTAAACCTGAATGTGACATTGTCTTAGCACATCACCTGATCTAAAAAAAAAAAATCTCCATAAATTTCAGCAGTTCAAAGAAATATTTAGTAATGCATGACCCAGTAAGGCCATCTGTGTTAAATGAGATCACACATCTGCAATGGTCCACTTTCTTGACAAAAATAACACTGTCGGCACAACACTGTGATGACTTAAGAATCATGAGGAGATGAACTCTTCGCTGCCACTCGGTCTCTGCACAACTCATAGCTGCTGGGCCCAGAGGAAGTGAGATAGTTTCTCAGACAAGTCTCTGAGCTTCTACTCATTCCAGCTCTTTCTCAACTGACCTGCTTGATATAAATATCCATGCCTGAACTCCCAAAAAGAGAACGTTCTGTTTAACGGCGACTAAAAGGGAGCAGTGATCGAATGAGGCCCAGCCGCTACACTGCTCCAAATAGCATGTTCCCCATTTACAGTGAGAGTAGTGAGAGGATGGTTGATCTGAAGGTAACACAGTTTAATATGATGCTGATTTCATTTTTATCATTTGTTCGGACCTTGCCAAATCAAGTAAAATCGAGTACTGAGTGAGCTGATGAAGCTGAACAGATGCCTCAGGCTTCATCTTCATATACACATCAGATCAACAGAGGCTGCCCGAAACTTACATAAAAAAACTTATTACCCTGTTCCTAATCTCATTTGCCTAATGTGAGCTATTTCGTTGCCCAGGACTGCTTAGAGATAAAGTGGTGTGAAGTGAGTTGGAAAATTAAAGAAGTATGTACAGACCGGCTGTCTCCACACTTGTTTCAGCACTCCATTGTCACCGAGCGGTACAGCCATTCCTCAAAACTAGAGCCATTTGTTTATGTCTAAAAGCTTCAAGTGACTGCTGAGTCACTGTTGCAGACTGCACTGCAGACCAGTCAAACGCTGCTGTAACTAAAATATCTCTGAGGCATAATGATGAGCACAGTAACATTTAGTGAACACTCAAATATCAGCTTTACATTTTCTACTCTTGTTAAATTAAATATGTATCTCTGTCTTTATGATGACCTCAGCCCCTGTAATTAACCCTTGCTTGATCATTTAGCTTCTCTTGCTCAAATGACAAACATTTCCCATTTTTTACTGCAGCCTTAGCCTCCAGGACACAAACGATCACTGTCACTGGTTCACAACAGCAACAAGAAGCCTTAGTGCCGGATGCTAATCCTCCTGGTCCTGTGATTTGGCAGCGCTGTATGACTGGGTGGCTAAGCCATTTAAAGTCTCAACGTCAGCAACAGCTGACAGCCTCTCTAGGAAAAAGAATTTAAAAGAATCCATATAAACAAGTTAAAAGAAGTGACAGGTAATGTACAAAACACTTCCTGAGAGCTCAAGTGTTTTTTTTATTTTATTTTATAAGATCCTTGCTTCTGCCAGAGTGGTTGGTAATTTCTCCAGGGTCACAAACTCTAAAACATCTAAATAAAATACAATCATGAGAGCAAGGTCCAAATAAATAAAACTGATTAAACAAGCTATTCGATATTAATACAGCACAACCAAATCATAACACAGCTATCACAAATATCAATAAATGGATTGAGTAAATCAATATACTCAAAACAAAGGCAGTGTGCCAAACAAGCTCAGACAAATGACAGCTAATAATTACAACAATGCAACTACATTTCACGACGCAGGCATCTGTGAAATACATGAGAACAAAGACAAACTAGCTACATGTTCAGTCATATGGCCTATGTTAGGTTCTGTGCACCTACATTCATCTCTTAAAAACATAAGCACTTTTTGGTCCTCTAAAACCGAACAGAATCCCCGTGCAAGACTTTAAGTTTGATGAAGTTACTTTTGGCTTCAGTCAGAACCAGTTGTCGTTTATCCACATACCAGCTGGGCTAAGTATGTGTTTGAGATCAGAGATCTCACTCAGCTTGGATTGTACGGAGTATAAAATAGTTGAGACACTTGTTTTATAAAGTGTGCAGCAAAATGTTGGGTTAATGAGTGACTACAGTAGACATCCAAATCCCTGCAAATCCTTCAAATATCCCTGCAGGGATCAGTTAAAACGTATATTATCTCAAAAACTTGTCACAGCTTAAATATGTACACAGAACCATCAGTGGTGGGCTTCCACACAGCTGATCCTTCTACTGAATTCTTACTGTTATCACTGTACAGTACCAGACCAGCATGATGATGAACTCCAGCCATGAATCTGCACTAGGATGGACCTTGAGCACTTTGAATCAGGACACATCTGAACTTCATCAGCATCCAACAAAAATCTGATAAATGTAAAGCTGTAAAAATTTAAGTGGGCTTTCATTTATGTATCTGATTTTGTAATGAGTGACGTGGATATTGTAAAGGATCGCTACGATGCAGTGATTAACACTGATCAATCACTTGTTTTACTCACTGACTAAAGCAACAGATGTGCTTACGTCATCCAGCTATCCAACCTAATACTTTGCATGGGCTGAGTTTAGTTAATTAAGCTTTAGTCATGTTTACCTGTATTTTTATATTTTTTATATATTTAATTGAAAAATCAAATGTTGCAACACAGAGATGACGTATGAATCAGTGTTGCATTGCATGATCTCTTGAATGCTATAAAATGATTATTAGTTTGATTCACAAGCAAAATAAACATGATTTAGTTCAGAACACTATCCTTATTTCTTTGAATTGTGCTCTAAAAAAGCTACAAATCATCATCAGTATACGAGTCATTAACATGTGAATAAAGGAGACAAGAGAAAAGACCACTAGCCAACTGGCTATTAACTCTCTCAGCTGGACTTTTCACCTGAGTTAACACAGGACTGAAGTATTAGGTCACTATCATCATGTATCGCACATTAAAAAGAAGAAATCAATGAGAATAAGAGGAGAGGACAGAGAGCAGGGAGCCGTCAATGAAAGAGTCAGAGCTCAGAGCTGTAGGTATCGCAGTAGCTGAGGCCAGACTTTACTCAGACCTAGTTCTGTTTCAGTAATACCAGTCACCCCAGTCCCCCTCCTTCCTGTGCTCTCCTTGAAGGGCCTCTGAGCTCCTTTTGCAAGTCTATCATTTGGTCTTTGTTGCGGCAGACTGCCATGGTGATGCCACTCAGCCCTCACATCCACACAAATACATTTGCACCTGCACACACATGAGTTCTTGTAACCACTAATATCTGATTCTACGTGGCATTGGTCATTGTGACCACCCTGAGAAACAGGAGAGGCATGAAAATGCAATAAGAGCTGCTGCTAGAAGAGGGAAGCAGGAGGACACTGGCAAAGTGCTGTTGTCTCTTAGAGTCCGGTCCACAGCGTGCCAAATATGACATCACTGCTATCCCCATACTCCTCCCACCGCTGAAAGCAGGCTAAGTTCAAACGACACACATACACGCACATGATGCCAAAACATCACACTAAAATGTGTCAGCCATCTTTTTCAGACCACCACAAACATCTCCCCACGCTGTCTAACAGGATAAATACCCACAGTGATGGGCCTTTTGTACTCAGGCCGTATCTAGAACACACACACACGTCTGCATTATTTGTTTTAAATGAGACAATGTGTATATTGTGCTAAACTTTGGGCATTATAAATTCCTGTTAAGTCCTTTGTGGATTTAGCTAATACTTTTATTTTGAAGGCTAGCTCTAATGTAGAATTCTTTCACTTTCATGAAAACAATAAAACTATATCTTAAAGTTTAACTACTTTAATTTTATAAAATGTGTTTCAAATATTTTCTCTTTTTCTCTGGTTCTAGATTTTACCCTGGAAGGTATTGTACACTTTCTTAATTCGTGGTTTCTCCTTTTGCCTCCACAACCAAAACAACAAGGGCAGAGAACGGCAGCATCAATGGCAACTTCTTATCAGACATATTCTGGAAAAATGACATTTCTCTTTTTCATCGCCGAGGTCTTGTAGTGTCAGGAGTGAGGAACAATGATTATAAAGTGGTTGTCCGCCATATGTCAGTGACCAGGGGGAATCTTATTCTTCATGGCGATGGAAAATACCTGTCGATGTGACCTTAACGTACACAGCATCCAGTGCCTCAAGGTGGGAAAGCCCAAAGAGATACAAAGCGCAGAGAAGAAGTTTCCTCTACTGACAGAGAAGACTTTGGAGAAATCATAAGCTTGAGAAGGAGAAAATGGGGATGGAGAGGTAGAAAATGCCATTCAGAAGTCACAGGCCGTTAAATTGGCTGCTGCTTGTTTGGAGCTTATTTCTGCCGCGGCTCCTGGGTGAGAGGCACTGGCCCTCAGGGATTTACTCTCAGCTTAAGGTGGTTTTAAAACTACCAGAGTGCGGTTCAAGTTACTGGCTGGTCGCCTTGTAATAACAGCTTATCAGAAACAACAGACCCATAGATACGCAGCTTTGGACAGAAGACGACTTGGATGCTGATCCAGTTTAACACACACACACGAGCTGCACTCTCTGTATGGACATACAGTGATTATATAGCACTGTTGAGAGAAGACCCAGCTAATGTAGATCCATATCCATGACTAGTCAAACTCAAAGAAAAACTGGATAGCATTCTTTAACTAATGTCTTTCAATCCAAAGCATTTCAATCCAAAGTAATAATCAATGTCACAAAATAATAATAAAAGGAAAAAAATGTGTGTTCATGTTTCTTTCTGAGCTCAGCCACTCATAGATTTGGATTTACTGTACATACACACAGTTCTTTTCAGGACTATTCCAGCTTGGCATACTGGTTGTTTCTCAATCTGCTGCTCTGTTTGCAGGGGGATTGAGGGTTTAAATTACAAAATGAGGTATCCAATATTTGCTAAATGTAACCCCTACTCTGACAAAAAAAACAAAACAAAACAAAAAAAACAGTAATAAGGCGTACTCAACACTAAGACTTTTGTAAACAAATACACTTGTACAATTCTCTGGTAAGATGTTTTTTGTAACTTTACAATGGTTTTATTTTTCATTGCACATAACAAACCAGAGATGTTATTTCACATTATAGCAGGATTAAGTGAAGGACACGTTACCACGGACAGCAGCTCTGCAGGAGATATTCTCTCCCTTGTCACCCTTGTCATTTGCGTCTGCTGGTTGCCGAGCACATGATGCAGGTCATCGGGTTAAGTTTCAACACTCTTACAGACCGTTTTCTTTGTCCAGATCTGAAGAAAAACTCATTCAAAAAGTTCCTTCCTCACTCAAATTCTCAGTTGTTGTAATCTACTCCACTTCACCACATGGCCTGCGTTGTGCCTGTTCCAAAATGCCCCCCCAGAAGACAGATGCCTGACTTGCTGAGGTCCATCTCCTCAGAGTCTGGGTGTGTCAGGCACATTGGCTTTTTGTGTCGTCCCTTCAGCAGAGTGGACAAAGGGATGCAGGCTGGGGCACCTGGGAACAGTCCCTGATGAAAGGATCAATGTTTACTGCTGCTCTGCACTGTCAGAGGAGAATGAAGGCAAACAGTGAAGCATCACCTCTGCACTCCAGCCCAATATGACTGCCATCAGCATGGATTGCATGTCTGCTGTGTGACTACTCTCTTTGTCTGGTCCTGTCTGTGTCAGTCTGCCTTTGTTCAGTCTATTTGTCTTTTATTCATTTCTCTCTCACTACAGCTTTTGCTGAATTTTCTTTCCCTCCATCTCAAAAAAGCTGCATAATGATGTTACTCTTTCAGTTCATATATCCACAAGAGAAACTGAATAAAAACACTGGTGCATCCCTCATCTAATGGCTGGTGGCCACATGTTTAAGACACATAGCTGCACCAGTAAAAAATAAAAAATAAAAAAAAGAGTCATTTTTTATTGTCCAAAACGACAGAGGAAAAACTCCTGCAGAGAAAGACAGACTTGTCAAGCATAACGAAACAGAGATAGAAAACTGTGGCTGAACAGCTTCAGCACCTTGAGACTATTTTCTTCAGGAAAACAGGGGCTCCTGTGTCTGTGTGGGGGGTGAAGGGGTTTGTCACATTGGTCAGTATTGAATCGAGACCATCTCTTTTTCCATAAACAGAAACACAGTATGGGGTATTTTCAAACACATCAATGGGTATTTTCTGTGCTTTTGTACGTTTTCCCTCTCACACACAGACACTCCAGCAAAAGGGAGAGCTGGTCGAGGCAGCAGAGCAAACAGGGAGGTGCAAAACACTGCAAAGACTTGTCACTGCTGCATTCTCCGCGCCAGAACCTCCCCTCTTTTCTCTCCATTGTTGTCAGCGAGTCCCGAGACTCTCGTCTCAGTGCCTGCTCTCTGTTCTCCTCCTCTGTATTGTTAACTCTACCAAGGGTTATTAGAGACATAAATAATATACAGACCTCTATGCTCTAAGCAGTACCGATGGTGATTTGTGCCTGGTTGTTATTTATGTACCAGACACATATTTATTATATGTACAGAGGAGACAAGAACTATATTATGACAAATTACGCAACTATCAAAATGCCGTAGTTCAGTCATAGTTACACCTCACAGGGGTTTGACTAGTCAGGCTTTACATAAGTCAGCAGCAATACAATAAGGGAACGCTTTTTAATGATGTTCTGCAAATTGTTAATGGCAATTCCCACGCCCCCACAGAAAACACAAGAACAGTACAAACGTTTCCTCTGACACAGCAGTTACATAAAAATCAGACACTAAAACTCTCCACTGACACCTAAAAACATTGCTAGCAGATCAGCTGCTCCTTATGGTGCAGTGAACCTCAGATCTACTGAATAAAGACGTTTAGTTTGGTTAAAATAACATTTCATCACAGAAATGTTTTCATATTCATAGCTTCTGTATGTTTCCTGAAATACTCCAAAATCAACAAGAGCACAGTGACCACACACAAAAGCCTTGGTGCTGGTCATATCAGTGTGTTACATACACATTACTACCTATTAAAGATCAATATAAGCCTAATATAATTGCAAAAGGTCTAAGCACATTCCTAATTTCTGGCTACTTTACACTAAGCATTCTGAATTACAGACAAGATCTAGTAAAAAGCCAAAACATAGAACTGCAGGCAGCCTACATCACAACCAGGATCTGAACTTAACACCAGTAAATATCAGAAAAAAAAACTTTGATGTGCAACTATGTACTGTACCTTTGCTTGTTTTCAAAGTTTGTCTGTGTTAAAACAGTGGTCTACAGCCACACCAGAGGCTGTATGAATCTATACTATTAGCTAAATGCTAACAACAGCATGGGTTACACACAGGTAGAGCAGCTTAATGGTAAACTAAAAACCAACATCCATCCTGCAACACCAGTGAGGCCACCACAAGAAAACAAACATCAGGTCCAAGAGAAATTAATGTCTTGAGCATGTTTTAAATGAAATCAATGATAGCTAATTCTACATACACTGAAAATGGGTCGAATGTCTCCTGAGAAAAAAAAAACAACAACATAAAGTTTATGGGATATTCTGACCAGTGAAAATATCTGATATATGAATGTTAAAATAACTTGATCAAAAATAACTTTGTCATAGCTTTAAATCTGCCAGTCTTTGGTCTTTTATTCTAAGTTAATTTTGGACACAGACAACACCAATCTGCAGTCAGGTTCTCTCAAGGCAATGAGCCAGCAATGTGATGATACCAGTTTCCTGGATTCCCAGTGTTTTTGCATTCAGCCGATGCTCTTATCTGAACTGAGCAGGTAGGGAGGGGCTCAGTACCCCCCCTGAAAAAAGCTACTGTTGATGGGAGCTGGCATCAAAGCCACAACTTCATTGTTGGAAGTCTGCCTCCAACACCTCGGCTACACTGCTGGGCCTGTGGAGACCTGATAATAGCAACTCGATCATTTGCTTTGTGAAAAGTGTGCACAAAGTTACATGCAGGAAAAAATTAGTTGGATGATTTATTTCCAAACAACATCAGGTCTTTTCTACAACTCACCGACCCAAAAGGATTGTTCAAAGTCCAGCTGATAAGAGAAACCGATTTTAAGCATTGCTCTTCAACTGCTTTTACATAATCAAGTTGGTCACTAATTGGAAAACAACCTAACGTCCCCATCTGAGCCTTTACCCAGTGACATAAGAAAGCTAATACCTTATTAAAATGGCCTAATGAAGTATGTCAATGATCACAGTGGTCTGCATCTCTGACTCTGCCAAGTGTTCCTGGGAGAGTCATGAGGGTTTGGGCTGCTGTACAATGGTCAGTGGTTAAGCCATTTAGAGATTTAAATGGCACTGCAGTGGGCGTGTGTGTGCTGTACATGTGTAAAGCTGTGAGTTTCTGTGTGCACTAGTATGTTTTAAGGGAATGAACTTCATCTAAATGAGGTGTCTGTCCTATCATGTGATCCATCTCCCCAGACACTCACCGACATGTTCAGCTGGCCAGCAGCTATTCTGTGAGTGAGCGCAGCTCATTGTCTCCATCACAGTCCCAAAGCCTTGCAGCTTAACAAATAAGCACCTTCTCCAGTAGATAAGCGTTAGCGATTTGAAAACATGCAGTTGAGGCAAATTATATACTGGGGTTTAATAACTACGGTAATCACCAGTGTAGCTGAATTGATGGTGGAATGGTAACAGGATAAATTCAGACCACCTAATGGACTGATCTGCCAGTTTTCATGTTTGTTTCCATGTACAATTTAAGTAGAGTTGAACTCTGTAGCCAATTAACCAATGGGGGGGGGTTGCATATGATGTCACGCCACCGTGCTGCTGTAGCGCGAATTGCAGATGGAGGGCAGAAAATGATTTTCTACATAGGCAGTACTATCACAAGCTCTCAACATCAAATCAATCACACTGACACAATCTAGAGGTACCCAAGATTAAACATTAAATGGCTGGAAACAACCATGACAAGTTCTCCAACAATTGTTGTAATGACGTTGCTGTGGTGCCTCCATAAGAACACAGGAGACTCATAATACTTATTATAGTGTCTGCAGTTTTTAAAAGATAGTTCTAGAAAACATGAAAATAAAAAATGGTCCACACATCTTTTCATGTTTGGTCTTCTATAAGAACATAAATTAATAACAAAGAACTGCTCTCAGCAGCTCAGATGTATCAGTTGAGATGCTAAAAGAAACACAACAGCTACTCAATTTCTTTTCCGTTCTCCAGTGAGATTTGTATCTTGGGTGTTAAATTTTGCCCCTCTAACTTTTAAGTTGCATTAAGTAAAACCCAAGTCAGTCTAAATCTATAATGGCATCAGCACTCCCTCAAGGGTTATCAAAAGCTTACCTATTTCAAAACTTCATTAAGATTTTCTATCAAAGAGACCCAAGAGGATTTATTAATAAAAATAGACTTTCTGTTTTACAATAAAAGAGTGATGGGTGTCTAACTAGCATCTAAGACCAGAAAGTATCAGCTTCAAAAAAACATAATTCGAAAATGAATCATGTGCAAATCTTGCACTTGTGTAGAGTCACAGTGATGCGACGACTGAACTGTGGAAAGCAAATGTCAAAAAGTGACTCAGCACTCAGAGCGACTATGAACTGCTGATCAACTGCTGCTGGGATTCAAGCCACTCAGTTTTAGATTTGCGTCAACATTTAAACTGCTGCACAAGGCTGCTTGACAGTGGGAAGTGATACATGTCAGAGTAACTCAGCCATGATTGAGCAGATTCAGTTGCAGGTCAGATAGTAGGGCTAACCTTTTACGGTAGGGCTTTCACTTTTTATTTGAATTTCGAACATTTGTTCAAATGTAAGAAAGCAATAATTGGAACTGTAATGACCTGTTCAAATCCAACAATGTACGCTATGTCAAAAAACACAACAGGCCATTTTGATGTAATTTGCCTTGTGGCTCAACAAAGGACCTTCAGCTTGACCAGCTACATGTCCTGTTGACCTCTCAGTAAAGTAAGCTAGTGACATTATGTTTGCAAGGACAAAATGCGGGACAGTAGCGAGAAAAGTTGTGCTGACAGTGTGCGGCAATTTATATTTTCAATTCTCTACCCCTGCAGCATGCGATGATATCTTAGCTACGCTCTTCTGATGCAGTGCGCAAATCATCCAAAGCAGTGAGAGCTGCTGATGAACATTTTTTAATTGAAGTATTCAGCCCAATTACAGGCTTTGGATTTTTTTTATTGTGGGGGGGGCGTTCAAATTAATATGAAGAAATTTCGTGTCAGTTTGAACATCATTCATCGACTAGTCCATCTTTATAAATGATTACTGCCTTTTCTACTGTGAAGTTGTTAATATTTATTTTAAAGTCACTGACTGACCGACCAAATTCAAACCTGCACGTCAGAGGAAATCTTTTATGACACATGATTACAGAAGCTGATGGCTCAATTTTACCCCAGAATTAAAGTTGGGATTAGTGGCTGCAAAGTAATTATGGAGACAGACAGGGCCACGCATGCAGACAATCGCAGTTCATAACAGGGCCAGAATAATCCTGGACACAGACAGACACACGGATCAGTCACAAACATACACAGTGCCCATGTCCACCACCTTTGCTGAGTCACGGGAAGCAGCCAGACCCAAGAAGCTGATACAGAAAACTGGGGCAGCCTATTACACGAGAATAACTTGATAACACACAATGAAAACTGACTAATGGTGAAAAATAACAGCTTTTCTTGGCATCAGTCGTCATCAGACAGACAGACCGCTGCACACACACACACACATTTGTACAGCCTTGTGAGTACACTCGCTGACATGATCCATCCCCTAGCCACGGACCCTAACACTTAACCATCACAACCAAATGTATGACCCCATCACTAACATAACCTAAGCCTAATTCTAACCTGAACTCCTAAACCAGGTCTAGACCCTCAAACAGTCATTTAAAGGTGTGACAGAAAGGGACGACTGGCCAAAATGTCCTCACTTCCACAGTATAAAACTCAAACTAGTCCTCACAATGCATAGCCATACACGGACACACATCAAATACACCAAGCACACATACCAGCCTAGTCTCACTGCAATGGCAACAACTTCGCATGTATGACAAAGCAGAAACAGTATTTATTGAACAAGAGAACAAATGGAGGCTCGCTGTTTGCACCCCCACCCCCACCACACACACACACACACACACACACACACACACCTACTCCCTGAACCTACATGGTCATTTGTCCTCATCTGAACCAAAGCACAGCTGGGGAGGCTGACTTTATCCCATTACAATGGGATAACAGTGACACAATTTATTCTTCTCTGTCTGCAGGGGGCACTGAGTTCATCTGAATCACCTGCATGTAAAGCATTTCTCTTTTTTATGTTGATCAGCTCACGATGACTGAGCAGAAACAGGATTATTTAAGGGATCAAACCTGTCCTTGCAGTTCCAGGACAGACTTTAAACACTACATCACCTTAAAACACTTAACTTTTAAAATAACCACTTCACTAATTGCTCATTTTTTATAAAAGCTCTTTGCCAGATCTGGGTGCATTTTCACACAGAAAACAGGTTAACCTGTACTGTGTACCGTATTATCACATTCATTAATCCCGTTACTTGGATAAAGGCTGGACTTGCTAAAATCCCCTGACTAAACCTTGCATGGCTCCTCTTATGTCAGGGTAGATTTAAGAGGACTGACTGTTTGACAGCCCAATGCTGTCTCGTGCCCTAATTTCTTCCAGACATTTCTCTTCGCGTTGCGCGCCATCACAAACGCTGCGCATAGAAATAAACGTTTCGTTCCGGGACGATATTATGCACCAAAAAACAGGCTAAAGGAAAACAGACTAACACGAAGTGTTTTGGATGTAAATGTCACGTCTGTGCGTAGAAGAAAGAGAAAAGGCAGGGCTGGGAATAAAACAGGCAAAATACGCAGCGTTCACTCCACAACATCCCGTTCATGAAACCCGCTGTCGCAAATAATCTCATGCAAAAAAGCAAAAAGACAAACATTAGACATCAGTTGTGGTATTTCATAAACTGTTTACATACCGTTGTGGGTGATGAGCCACTTTGCCGGAGAGTTGAGTGTCTAGAAACCGGAGAGGAGCGTCGGCGGTTCGTGTATGTGTGCGTCAGGCGGAGACAGGAGAAGAGAGGAGGGGATTTGGCACATTTGGAGAGGAACGCAGCCTGCTGGCGGAGCGCAGCGCTCCAAGATGCGGCAACACACGTCTGCAGACCGCCGACCAGCGGCGTGCGGTCCTACCAGGGAGGGGCGCACCAGGCTTACACACTGCACCAGCAGTAACTCATTCACTGCCAAGGCGGTGTGGGTGGGTGGACTGCTTTTTAAAACAGAGAGGTAACAGCAGTGTATAGGCGTCTGGCATGCACCATATGATACAGCCGTTAAATAAACATCTGGTCGTCACAGCATGAGCTTGTTAAAACCGATCACAGACAAAATAGTACGTCTACAAGATATAGAAACAAGACCAATGCAGCAAATTAAAAGCCTGTCAATTAAATTTTCTATCAGTGACGTTATAGGAATAGTACAGGATAGTAAATCATGTTACAATTTCTCTAATAACTCCACATGATCCAGCTTAATCTATTGCTGGTCGTTTGTGCTGGTACATAAAACAAGCCACCAAGAGTTACCCTTAATAAACCACCTGGGACCGTGACCTTTATCATGGATAAATTAACACAGAGATTTGGGAATCTTCCACATGATGGTACCATAGGAAAGATCAGGGCTCACTAACATCGTTAGGAATCAGCATCAGGAGCCCAAGACTGTAGAAAACAAATTCCATGGCAACCAGGCCAGGAGGGGCCCCAGCAGGACAAGCACATCTGGAATAACCCAGGAGCTCCCAGGGCAAAAACAGGAGCCCTCATGACCCTGCACATCCACATCAATAAACATATGTATTCAAAAAATATTATGTAAAGGATAAATGTTGTTGGACAACATATACTTATGCGTAGCAAAAATGTTTGACAAATGGGCAAATGTATATGGAAACCTCAGTGTAATGTCCAGGCGCTGAGATACCGTATAATGTGTAATTAAGAACTGTGTGTGTTTGATTAGCATGATCCAAGAGGAAGTAAAACAAACAACAGCACTGTAGTCTGACCTAAACAGGCCTAATAATAACAATGACACTTACTGAGCACATAATATCTGCCCACAACACTGATGTTAATCTGTTTCATGACAACCAAAAGCAGCCCCCTCTCCTCTCCAGTCTTTCATACCTCTCTCTACCAGTCTGTATAATAACAATAGCTCAAAATTAATCAGAAAAGTACATGATGACTATGTTTATGCTCCAGTAAAAGGGTCTGTGGGACTCTGTGTGTGTCTGTGTGATTGTGTTTGGTCTTTTGGTTATAACGTATAATCTCATTTGTATTCTAGCAGTTTATTAGGTACACCTAGCTAAAGTAACGTAGTCTAATCAAACAGTCCTGCAATAAATCCTCATTCAGGAAGGTGATACTTTTTGTTCAAATTGTCTTACAATGGTGTTGATTTACCTGCATGAGTATTGTGGCAGATGTAGTTTTAGATATTAGCTGTGGAGTCATTGCCCCAAGCTGCCATCTTGTTTCATCTAATAACAATCCCCTGAAACCACTCAATCTCCCTATCTCCTTTATCCCTGGAGTAAAAACCGGTCAGCTGATCACCAGAGCTCATTCAGTAGACGATAAGACTCCACCTTTCCACTCCCTCTACCCAACCTTCTCACTTCAACTGCCAATCAGAAGAGGCGAGAGTGCATCTGACGCTCTGAATAGTAAGGCTGGAAAGCTTCAGACACATACACACACACCAAAACAAACCAAAATACAGTCGCAGATGGATGCACAGTAATGCTTACCTGGTTTCACTCAATTTGAATCTCTACCCACATCTCCGATTTCGTGGAGACATGCAAATAGATCTGGCGTAGCTCTCATGCAGGGCTGTTGTGGGTCTGGTGATATTACAAAGTTGTGTCACAGCCAACCATTTAGTCACTGTGCTAAATCACTGCTAATAATAAAACAAAGTGCCTGTATTTAAACCACATATATAATCATAACATAATTTAACATGATCATGGATGCTTTATTTTTCAGTTTATGATGCACTGTTAGCAAACTACAGTCCAACTGATACAGGGAATTCAGAAAATGTGACAATGAATCGGCTAGTAATCAACTTTTTAACATAGCACACAATCACTTTAAAAAAGATCCCTGAAATCAGATTATTAAAGAACTGTGGCCGATACATGCGCTGCACGAGACATTATTAGCATCTTTAGCTTAAAGAGTATTTGCAGCATGGATTTGGATTCTTGTTTATATGGAGAGTTAACTTTACCCTGTGAAAATTTACGCTCTTAGTAAAATAATATTGTAGGTCTAGTGAGTTTTTACTGTTTAAAAGGGAGAAATGTAACCTACTCTCAAAGAGCTATTCTTCTTTCAGGACTGAGGCGATGTCACTGCAGGAATATCCCACCTAGAAGCATTAATTTGACCAATCATGATGCAGAGGAAAACATGAGGACAGATGGTGTTAACAAGAAAAACATTCGAGCTGGGCAGCTTGGAAAATGACTTCATGTTTGTGGCAGATGACAGATGTTCCTGTGTGTGAAATTGGCTTTAGTAATAAAGAGTGTCTGCAGCGGAGATGGATACCGGTCTGATGCTTGGCTCTGTTATGACGACACATTGTCTGGCTCTCCTGGGAGCCTTCCATGATGAAGCACCGGTCCCTCAGGTTCCACATTATGCCTAAACCTTACCCTCCTTCTGCTCCCTAACAGGCTTCATACTTCTGAAGTAAATCGCTAACTGTAGGCGCTATTTTTATTTACAATAAACTGTTTCCCCTCAAAGGTGGGAAATAAACTGATGAACACAGGATGTCACACACACCATGTCTGAATCTCAGTGTCTTCATCTCTTTCTTACTTTGCTTTTAATTAATTCTTCCTTCCCTTCTTCATGGATTTTTCTTTCCAACTCACTGCATTTATCTCTCACAAGTCCCTTTTCTGGTGTACAGTATACCCATCTTCCTTTTACTTATTTTGCCAATCTTCCTTTTCCTCACATATTCACTCACTCTCATCTCTATCCCTTAGACGGCAGTGATGGCAAGCCCTTGGATCAATATCAAAGTTTCTGCATTATGCAAGAGCTGCCTCAATAATGTATGATGCAATGAACTACTTTGGGAAGACGCCGCCCTCTGTCTCACCATTTCTCCTAAGCCCTTTGCAATGGAACCCTGAAATTATCTACTGTAGACTTTACCTGGACTGTAACAACTTGACATGAGGTTGTGCTTTTTATCAGGGGGTTTCTAGCCCGGTCTCTCTCCTGACATAAAAATCTTTATTTAAGTGAAATTTAGTTCAGGTCAAACCTCACAAAGGATGTACTTAGAGTAGGAAAAATATAACACACAAATATTTCAGCCCAACAAACCAACTAGCACACATTTCAAATTGAAGGAAGCCCGTATAGTTACACAGTCTATAGAGCAGTTTCAAAAAAACAAATAGTCCCAACAAAAAAAAACAACATACCAGAGATGATGACACACCCACCTGTGTCAGATGTAGCAGAAAATAACATAACAAACTCCATGATAAAAGGAGTCTAACCCCTAATTTCTATACGATCTGGTTGCACTGCTTTCCATCTGCGATGCAGTTGTCGGCGCTGGCCACTGCCAGTCATGCACTGAGTCTATTTCTGATGGATGCCACAAAGTTCGACCCCCAATCAGACCCCCATGTGAAACACAGATAGGCTAAAAAATGATTAGGATAAAGGTACTGTTAACAAGTGAGACATAACCACAGATCTTTGATCCGTATTTCATAACTTAACTGTAACCATTAAATTTAACCATTAACTGTAGTCTTTGTCTGTAGGTTACAGCACAATAAAGTAGGAAATAAAAACAATAAACACAATTAACAGGCAAAAAAATAAACCTTTTAATTATGAAGCCTACTTACTGCAGAAGCTCAAGAACAAAGAACAGCATCCTATATGAAAAATCAACACCACGACGAGCCACAGACGGACCTAGTAGGGAATCAAGCCACACAGAGGACAGATCTTAACCGGACTGCATACAAAACACAATACAGCTGCATCCGGTGGACATTAGAGGTAAGGCAATGAATTTGTGAACACAGTTCCTCAAATGTGTACACATCAGATGCTGTACACCAGTGACTAAACTGGGGAAGCAGAATTCAGTGTATGTCTGATTAGTCAGTCTTTTACTAGAACAGAAATGCTGACACTATGCCTCAGGCACCAACTCATAAACCTTAAGGCAGAGACACACCAAGCCAATGTGCCAGCTCCCTCATACAAAGTCTGTGTGATGTCCAAGTGAGCTGGAATGAGCCCAGGTGAAAATACAGCAGCGTATAGTCCAGAGGATTCGCAGAGAGCTAGTGGGTGTGTTGATGATGTCCTATCATACCCATCCATCCATCCATTTTCCTCCGCTTATCCGGGACCGGGTCGCGGGGGCAGCAGTCTAAGCAAAGATGCCCAGACATCCCTCTCTCCAGACACTTCCTCCAGCTCCTCCGGGGGAATGCCAAGGTGTTCCGAGCCACCTCAGCAGGCTCCTCTCGATGTGGAGGAGCAGCGGTTCTACTCTGAGCTCCTCCCGGATGACCGAGGTCCTCACCCTATCTCTAAGGGCCGCCCTATGGAGGAAGCTCATTTCGGCCGCCTGTATCCGGGATCTTGCCCTTTCGGTCATGACCCAAAGTTTATGACCATAGGTGAGAGTCGGAACGTAGATCGACCAGTAAATCGAGAGCTTCGCCTTACAGCTCAGCTCCCCCCTCTTCACCACGACGGACCAGTACATCGACCGCATTACTGCAGAAGCTGCACCGATCCGCCTGTCAATCTGCCGATCCATCCTTCACCCACTCGTGAGCAAGACCCCAAGATACTTGAACTCCTCCACTTGAGGCAGGAACTCCCCATCAAACTGAAGGGAACAAGCTACCCTTTTCCGACTGAGAACCATGGCCTCGAATTTGGAGGTGCTGATTCTCATCCCAGCCGCTTCACACTTGGCTGCAAACCGCCCCAGTGCACGCTGGAGGTCCTGGTTTGATGGAGTTTGTCCCAACAGGACAATGTCGTCTGCAAAAAGCAGAGACAAGATCCTGTGGTCCCCAAACCGGACTCCCTCCGGCCCCTGGCTGCACCTAGAAATTCTGTCCATAAAAATAATGAACAGAACCGGTGACAAAGGGCAGCCCTGCCGGAGTCCAACATGCACTGGAAACAAGTCTGACTTACTGC
>NW_018127887.1:5359883-5364078 GCF_001952655.1 Monopterus albus | reverse complement strand
ACACCCTTATGCTTGAACATGGTGTTCGTTATGGACAAACTGTGGCTAGCACAGAAGTCCAATAACAAAACACCGCTCGGGTTCAGATCGGGGGGGCCGGTCCTCCCAATCACGCCCCTCCAGGTGTCGCTGTCGCTGTCCACGTGGGCGTTGAAGTCCCCCAGTAGAACAACAGAGTCCCCAGTCGGGGCCTTTTCCAGCACCCCTCCCAGGGACTCCAAGAAGGCCGGGTACTCCACACTGCCATTCGGCCCGTAGGCACAAACGGCAGTGAGAGACCTATCCCCGACCCGAAGGCGCAGGGAAGCGACCCTCTCGTTCACCGGGGTAAACTCCAACACATGGCGGCTAAGCTGGGGAGCTATGAGCAAGCCCACACCAGCCCACCGCCTCTCACTGCGGGCAACTCCAGAGTAGTAGAGAGTCCAGCCTCTCTTGAGGAGTAAGGTTCCAGAGTCCAAGCTGTGCATAGAGGTGAGCCCGACTATATCTAGCCGGTACCTCTCAACCTCCTGCACAAGCTTGGGCTCCTTCCCCACCAGCGAGGTGACATTCCATGTCCCCAGGCCTAGTCTCCGTGTCCAGAAATCGGGTCGTCGGGGCCCCAGCCTTCGACTGCTGCCCAATCTACTGTGCACCGGCCTCTTACGGATCCTCCTGCAGGTGGTGGGCCCACGGGAGGACGTCCCCACGTTGCTTGTTCGGGCTAAGCCCGGCCGGGACCCGTGAGGGGAGGCCCGTCCACCAGGCGCTCGCATTCGAGCCCCAACCCCGGGCTGGCTCCAGGGTGGGGCCCCGGCTGCACCATGCCGGGCGACGTCACGGTCCTTGATTTTATTCTATTCATAAGGGCTTTTGCAGGAGGTTGAGAGGTACCGCTCTTAGTCTGACCCGTCACCCAGGACCTGTTTGCCTTGGGAGGACCTACCAGGGGCATATAGCCCCCGACAACATACAGTAGCGCCTAGGATCACTCGGGTACTCAAACCCCTCCACGACAATAAGGTGGCGGTTCAAGGAGGGGGGTCCTATCATATGACCAGAAGAAAAAATAATCAGATGGTCATTTACAATGAAGACGCCAACAAAAATTTCTAACTGGAGACATGATATGATACATCAACTTCTGTTTTTAAGAGTCAGCAACAGAATCTCAGGCAAATGTATGGTAAAGGAAGACACTTGGTCATTTATGACCAAGCTACAAACTGGCTACATGACTGCACCATGGCCCGGTTTCGAAAGTATTTCCAGTAGGTGAGACCACGTCTGACACAGGCTTTCTCCTGTTGTGTGCTACATGTGTTAAAGGGAAACTGTGGACACAGTCCAGACCTTCATGTGTGAAAATGGCTTTAGTTTTATATTCTCTAAATTTGGATTACAGCATATGTTTAGAAATAAGTTCTCTTGTCATTATTATTTAAAAATGTTCCAAAAAACCAGTCAGAAGAAATATTAAGCTTACAACCTCATATACAGTGCCTTGCGAAAGTATTCGGCCCCCTTGAACTTTGCGACCTTTTGCCACATTTCAGGCTTCAAACAAAGATATAAAACTGTAATTTTTTGTGAAGAATCAACAACAAGTGGGACACAATCATGAAGTGGAACAAAATTTATTGGATATTTCAAACTTTTTTAACAAATAAAAAACTGAAAAATTGGGCGTGCAAAATTATTCAGCCCCCTTAAGTTAATACTTTGTAGCGCCACCTTTTGCTGCGATTACAGCTGTAAGTCACTTGGGGTATGTCTCTATCAGTTTTGCACATCGAGAGACTGAAATTTTTGCCCATGCCTCCTTGCAAAACAGCTCGAGCTCAGTGAGGTTGGATGGAGAGCGTTTGTGAACAGCAGTTGTCAGTTCTTTCCACAGATTCTCGATTGGATTCAGGTCTGGACTTTGACTTGGCCATTCTAACACCTAGATATGTTTATTTGTGAACCATTCCATTGTAGATTTTGCTTTATGTTTTGAATCATTGTCTTGTTGGAAGACAAATCTCCGTCCCAGTCTCAGGTCTTTTGCAGACTCCATCAGGTTTCCTTCCAGAATGGTCCTGTATTTGGCTCCATCCATCTTCCCATCAATTTTAACCATCTTCCCGGTCCCTGCTGAAGAAAAGCAGGCCCAAACATGATGCTGCCACCACCATGTTTGACAATGGGGATGGTGTGTTCAGGGTGATGAGCTGTGTTGCCTTTACGCCAAACATAACGTTTTGCATTGTTGCCAAAAAGTTCGATTTTGGTTTCATCTGACCAGAGCACCTTCTTCCACATGTTTGGTGTGTCTCCCAGGTGGCTTGTGGCAAACTTTAAACGACACTTTTTATGGATATCTTTAAGAAATGGCTTTCTTCTTGCCACTCTTCCATAAAGGCCAGATTTGTGCAGTATACGACTGATTGTTGTCCTATGGACAGAGTCTCCCACCTCAGCTGTAGATCTCTGCAGTTCATCCAGAGTGATCATGGGCCTCTTGGCTGCATCTCTGATCAGTCTTCTCCTTGTATGAGCTGAAAGTTTAGAGGGACGGCCAGGTCTTGGTAGATTTGCAGTGGTCTGATACTCCTTCCATTTCAATATTATCGCTTGCACAGTGCTCCTTGGGATGTTTAAAGCTTGGGAAATCTTTTTGTATCCAAATCCGGCTTTAAACTTCTCCACAACAGTATCTCGGACCTGCCTGGTGTGTTCCTTGTTCTTCATGATGCTCTCTGCGCTTTAAACAGACCTCTGAGACTATCACAGTGCAGGTGCATTTATACGGAGACTTGATTACACACAGGTGGATTCTATTTATCATCATTAGTCATTTAGGTCAACATTGGATCATTCAGAGATCCTCACTGAACTTCTGGAGAGAGTTTGCTGCACTGAAAGTAAAGGGGCTGAATAATTTTGCACGCCCAATTATTCAGTTTTTTATTTGTTAAAAAAGTTTGAAATATCCAATAAATTTCATTCCACTTCATGATTGTGTCCCACTTGTTGTTGATTCTTCACAAAAAATTACAGTTTTAAAACTCAGAAAAACAGATGAGAAAGACAATTTTCCACACCCTTCAACACAACATTCATTCAGCAAGCTGATAAAGAACATGTCAGTGCATGTGACTGCCAAATAGGTGAAGAACAAATGTTACATCTAAATTTAAAGCTACTTAGAATAATCTGAGGGTGGTACTGAAGACACTGAAGGATAAGAAATTAACTGAGAAAGAGCAGCTCTGAACTATTTTTGCCTGTAACATAATGAACCCCCTACGCTCATAACATTGTTCAATACTTGAGACCCAGCCCACACAATCCTGACAAATAAAAATACATTTAGGTAGGAAATAATGAAATAAAGCTCACTTGTTTACATGTGCAATGCCTTTTGTCACAAATGATTTTCCACTAATGTTAGATGCAACATATTTGTCATTCAGCTGTGCATGCCTCCGTTCTCCACAGCAGTTTGTTCAAAGGTACAGTCAGCGATTCAAATTCATGACACAATTGGTCATATTCAGCTAAATGTTCCTCACATTTCTCTGCTTTGCCTTTCAGTTTGTGTGCTCCACAAACCCCAGGTGGCTGTGTGCTGTGCTCGCTCTGGAGTGAAAAAAGGATTGGCGTCGAGATGGCCAACGTCAGCCAATCAGCACGAGGAGAGTTGAGTCCAGGATGCAGGGTCGCAGTCTTACACGCCTCTCTGCTGTCTCCTTGCAGCTGCTACCCACCCAACGCTCCCAGTACCCCATAGAGTCTGTGTCTGCCCCCCCGCCCACCTAAATTATATAAATCAAGAATCAACTCCAGAGGAGTTATTCATAAGAACCTAATTAAAATTAAGATGACTCCTCTTATAGTAGAAAGTAATAAGACAATCAAATGTGGACTATTACATATCAGATCTCTCTCATCTAAATCTCTGTTAGTGAATGATTTGATAAGTGAACATCACATTGACTTACTGTGTCTTACTGAAACATGGTTACAGCAGGAAGAATATGTCAGTCTAAATGAATCCACTCCACCTAGTCAGAGTAACTGTCACATCCCTCGAAACACAGGCCGAGGTGGTGGCGTGGCAGCGATCTTTGACTCAAGCCTATTAACCAACCCTAGACCTAAACATAGTTATAACTCATTTGAAAGTCTCACCCTGAGTCTCTCACACCCAAACTGGAAAACTCAAAAG
>NW_018127887.1:5345663-5359403 GCF_001952655.1 Monopterus albus | reverse complement strand
TGACAAGCAGCAGTGGCTGCAAATGTGGTCGTTCCTGACATGTGGCGCTGTGTTGATAAGGCTGCCTCTCACTGACACACTGCTAACATCATGTGTGACAACTAATTATAACTCATGAATATTGTAAGTAAGTGCGTCAGGGGAGTTATGGGTGTTTGAATAGGAGCTGTCTAGCACTTGTTACAGTCAAGATAGATTTTTATAGCAGTGCAGTGGGATTGGACCAAACTGGTGTGACTTTAGTCTAGAAAAGTACCAAATAATAAAAAAAAAATTAACAATTTCTTTTTATAAAGCATAGTGCTTTCAACATCCAGACATTAGCCTACATTACAACCTAAACTAATAAAGACAATTTCAGAAAATGACTTGAAAAACTAATAGCACATTCTGCTAAAATGCCCTGAGCGTGACAGAAGATAGTTCAGCACTGATAATGAAAATCAGGACATTTAAGAAGAACACTTCCTAGAAATATTTACTCTACCTTTTGCTCTAGGGCAGAAAAAAACACAGACAGATGTGCCATACATGTAAGCAGGTCGTTTGCAATCAAAGCATGAATGGGCAGCATGTCGTCAGTGTCTCAGATGAACACATCACAGGCTCATTGTCTTTTCTTCTCTATTCATCCTGCTACATTGCATAGTTTTCCTCTGACATGTGACATTCTGCATATCCACCCTCCACCTCAGAGATGATTAATCTGTTTTTCTTCACTTTAAAGCATCCTTCACTTTTAGGTTGTTGGTTGTTTCCACTTATCTCCAGCCCATCACTCCTCTGTGTGATCCACCTTTCTATTGACTCTGCCTTGTTCTCTCCATCTACATAATCGGCTATGTTAGGTTTCAATCCAAACCCAATATGTTTACAAACACAACTTGACAATATGGCCACTTTTGGCACAAATCGGTGCTCAGGTGGTGCAGAGTAGAAACACTCTGTTGCTAAGCAGTTATGTGACCACTTGCTCAAGAATGATTTGTTTGAGGATTTTCAGTCAGGATTTAGAGTCCATCATAGTACAGAAACCGCATTGGTGAAAGTCACCGATGATCTTCTCCTAGCCTCGGACACAGGACTTGTCTCCATACTTGTCCTCTTAGATCTCAGTGCTGCTTTTGACACCATTGATCACAGCATCTTACTGCAGAGACTTGAACATGTTATTGGGATTAAAAGAACTGCGCTACGTTGGTTCAAATCTTATTTATCAGAAAGATTTCAATTTGTTCATGTTAATGACGAATGTTCCACACAAACTGAAGTTAGTCACGGCGTTCCACAGGGCTCTGTGTTAGGTCCAATTCTCTTCACTTTATACATGCTCCCTTTAGGCAATATTATCAGGAAGCACAACATAAATTTCCATTGCTATGCAGATGATACTCAGTTATATTTATCTATGAAGCCAAATGAATCAAGTCAGCTGGTCAAACTTCAAGCATGTCTTAAAGACATAAAGGCCTGGATGACCTGCAACGTCTTACTTCAACACTCTCAGAAAACCTTAGAAATATGTTATCTAACCATATGGTTCCTGTAGATGAGTAACTATATGGTAATAAGATAAGGCTTACTTATATAAAGCATCAGAACACTAAGGTTGTGTTAATCATAATAACACTGAAGGACAAGCTTTAAATCTTCACACTGTAAACTCAAGAATCCTTCAGCTGACAGACCCGGGGATGTGAATTCATGAGTGTCAGTGGTTATCGGACACACGCCCTGTGTGGTGTACAAGGAGATCAAGGTCTAGTGTGAGCAATGCAACTTCACCCACTGCAAACAAATGCTGATAACAAAGATAAGGTATGTAGAAGTGCGTGTAGAGTAGTTCATGTGGGGGTGTTTGTGTTAGCACAAAACACAAATATGCTCTTATCACAGCCGAGTGGGCGGTGGGACTGGAAGCACCTCTGCTAATGGAGTGGAACAATGTGACTCCTTTACGCCTCAGCGGGAAAAAGACGGATCAGCATGCTGCTCCGTCTCATACCTGTGGCAGGTGTGTCTGCCGCACACCCACAGCAGCTACACCAGACCAACACCTACATACCTACAGGAGAGGGGGAGGGGTTAAGCAAACAGGTCAAAGGAGCTGAGATCACAGAGAGGAAATGAAGTGGCTTCGCTCGGCTTCGGCCTGTGTCTCCAGCGCTGCTTAAAGCTGCTGTTCTTATGAGTTTTATGATAACAGGTGAATCTCCAGAGAATTAGCAGCTGAATCTGCAGCTCAACATTCAGCTCGTGTGGTTCCTGCTCACAGCTCTCAGCATCATTGTCAGCCATAGCAGCTGTTTTCAGAGAAGATGCTCTACACAGCCACTGTCCTCTGCAGCAAACAGCAGACAGGCACATGAGACAGACATGTGGAGACGTGATTGTGTCTCCTCTCATTCGTCAGCATTAATGATGAGCATTTCTGCACAATGCAATGTAAAGTGCACATTAGGTCAGAGCAAGTCCAGAAATACCAAGTATCTCCTGGTTAATGTTTAGAATAAAACCACACCCTGTAAGGTGTGGAGGGACTGGACACAGAAACATGAACACCTGTGCAACATAACACAGTAAAACATCTCTAACAAACAAGTCAAACTAAAATGGCAATAGGTTTTTCTCTGATATAAGATTTACAAGAGCCAGGGTCTGTCGGAGGTTTCTTCCGTTAAAGGGAGTTTTTCCTCCCCACTGTCGCCAAGTGCTTGCTCAAGGGGGATTTGTTGGGTTTTCCCTATGTAATAATATTGATAACAGTAAGGTCTAGACCTTACTTTGTAAAGTGTCCTTGTTGTGATTTGGCGCTATACAAATAAAATTTGATTTGATTTGATTTGACACGCTCTTGCTTGTGCACAACATAGTGTGGATTTGTGTACATGGTGATCAAAACAAACAATGTAAACATTCTTTTTCTAGAATTGCTGACTGTATCTTTAAGAAGCCATCTAGGACTAAATAAAAACAGCAACTTCGTGCAATCTGGAAAACGCAGGAGTCAGAAGTGTAGCTTCAATATTTATAGGACTAATTTTTCTGAAGCCCTTTACTGTGGGAGAGAAATAAAAAGGAAATAAAAAAAGGCTCATTTCAGGAGCTCTGGAACATCAGCAGCAGAAATGAAGAGCTGACACAGTATATTGACACTGGGGAAAAGAGCTCCCACCCTCCCAGTCACAACTTCTGTGGCCACTGTGCTCAGTCAGTCCTTTCAAGGCAGTCAAGTAAAGCTTACCAGGATGAAAACGTTCCCTTGTCTCCATCCAATATAGGACAGACACAGAGATTGACACAGGAAGAAATATTTCAGAGGCTAGAGGTGACTGGCGATGGAATTAGGAAAGAACAGTGAGAAAAATGTGACAAAGTCATCAGAAAAGTGTTTGTTCAAAGTGTCCTCTTCCACCTTGTAACTCCTTTGTCTGTGTAACACACACATTAGATCTGTTTTTCTGTTTTTGCCCCCCCCCCACCCACCCCACCTGTACACAACTCATCCAGTGGGCTAACTGTCTTGCTGTTTGTTGATGCAGGACCACAGGTTTGATGCAACATTTTCCTTCCTACAGCAGAATCTTGGCTCCTGGGAATGAGACTGCAGATATGAATCAATGATTTCATGAGATTTTTATTATTTAGTGTCTACAGGACAATTCATAAATCCCTGACAATATGTTTGCTATAATACTGGAGAAATCTATTTATTACTCCATCTTGCCTCTTTTTCCAGGCTTTTGAGACAAACTTAAGCACATCAAAATTTAACAACCATTACTCTGTTTCTATATATTTCATAGTTGTTTCAGGCCATTTCCTGGCTTATCCACCTTTTTATTTATCGCTGCAGCAGTGAGCGAAACCGCTGGACCTGAGCTCAAATCCTGTCAGATCATTTTCTCCCCTTCACATATTTGTCTCACAGCTATTCTGTTTGTACAAAAAAATAAACATGGTGAGTGGATAGCGCAGCCTCCCTTAAAAAAAAAAAAATCTGGAAAATGGACAGGGATGGTCTGCAAGCCCTCACTAAAGATACTGGATGTTGTTGGTAGCTGAGGGGATTGAAGAGAGCTGGGAGGAAGCAGGTAAAGGTCATGAATTGGACTTCTGGTAACTCAGTACACACCAGCCTCAATAAGGTGATGATAAAAGCTGTTATGACCTCAGAACGATTGCTGACATCATTACTGCTTAATCTATCTGGATAATTCCTTGTTGCCTTCATACAGTATGAGACTTTCACTCTCTCTTCCCTATTTAAAACTGCTAAATACCTTTCAGCATTAGTCAAATGGGATCCTAAGAGCTCCAATGTAACAAGCAACTAATACCTGTTTCAAAGTTCAGAACCAAAGACTGCCATGATCTAGGAGTAAGAGAGGAAAATGCTGGGAACAGAGATGATAGAAGAGGTTTGTTGAAGTAATTAAAGCCATCTACAGCTCAGACTTTACATTTAAAGATATTACTTTAAGCCAAGAATGTGAAGTGAGAAAGACAAATGGCGCAATACTTTCTAGCAAATAACACTCAGACCCATGTGACCACACATCCATAATAATTCAAATAGCGTGTTGGTATTTCTGAGCATTTTATCTCAACTGAGACAGTTTCTCCTCAGGTTTCATCATTATTTCTCAACCCCCGGTTTCAGCAATACTATGTCCAGTTACATCTATCAATCCAGGCCAAAGCACGACTCTTCCTTGTGATTTTCAGCACATGCTCCTGAGCATCCTCCACAAAGCCGCTGATGATTTATCACTAAAGGGCATGCAAACCCTGACACCTTCAGGGTTTCCCAAGTGTCATCCCATGCAGGGAAGGATGGTGAGGGCGCTGAGGTAACAGCCACGAGGCACAGTCCCCAAGCACCAGAGCAAATTGGCTCCATCATTGAATGTTAACGATTAATCGTTCTATGTCACCCCCCTGGGCCAACTCTCATTTCTACCACATCACGTCACAGAATGCCATGGAGATAACACTCCCAGTAACAGTAAAACGATGCTTACACATTTATGCATCAGTAGCGAACGCTCACATGACTCATTGAAGGTCACAGGGGTCATGTATCTGCATCAAATGGTTGTTTCATTCTCTGTTTATCTTTGCATACTAACATTTTCAACACAGGATTTGTACTTGAGTTGCCAGTTTAATCACCTACAGTCAGTACAGAATGTTTTCAGACGCTTTCAGGTTTCCCCACCTTTTATGTTTCAGACTCATCTTAAAATGTATTCAGTTAAATTTCTTTCCCGTTTCTTCTGTCATACACAATACTCCACAGCGATAAAATGAAAACAGCTTTTTGGAGTGTATTAAAAATAAAAGACTGAAATATCCCTGTGGTGTTCCAGAAAGTTTCCTTGAATAGTTACTGTAAAAAAATCACAGCTGGGAAACAGGACTTTCAATTACTTTTTGAAATAAGGTGAGACTGAAATCAGCACTCACACAGGCAATTTTTACATAAATGGACACGCACACACACCCACAGTAAGTGGACACACATCCACACCTTTGTAAGTGCAGTGTGGGAGGGTGATTCACAGTATTGTAAATGGCTGACACTAATCAGTAACCTATCTCGCCTGTTCCCTGCCTGGGTATTTGTGTAGGCTGTTGACGGGTGTATGTGCGCGCTCGTGTGTGTGTGTGTGTGTGTGTGTGTGTGACAACTGAAAGGAAAAACCCAACATAAAGTGTCTCAGTAAGGTGTTAGACTACCACATGCTCCCTGTCTTAGCTTGGGAGGCAGATGCCCTCTCTACCTTTAAGAATAGACTTAAGACTCTATTTATTCAGGCCTTCCCAGACTTTAGCAACAAGCCAATCAGCCCTACCTCAACTTATCACCTCATTTCCAAAATCAACCAAGTGGAGAGCGAAAACTGTTGCAGCCATTTTCCCACAATGGAAAGTTTTCCATCAATCCAAAGCCATGTGATCCCCCTTATCTATTTCTACACTGCAGCCATTGGATTTCGCACCATTGAAGTGCTATTGATCTGCTTTGTGTGCTGTACTGAAAAAGAGGGTAATAATCAATACTCCCAGCCTCCATCCTTGGTCCCCTTTACTGGGGCGCATGCTCCAGTACTGATCTGCTGTGCCCCGGTAAAATCACACGTTGAAGTTCGAAAGAGGTAAGACCTGGCTGCAGTTGGTAAGAGCACATTTCATTCATGCAGCGGACATTCAAGAAAAATAAGTGTGATTTGAGTCATGGGGGGCCTGTGCCCCAGTAGAGCTTTATGTCTAACAGCGCCCCTGCATCAGCCATAGGTTACAGCTCGCTGACAAGCTTGAGTTTATTTTATTTGTGAAACAGTCATTAAATGAACAACAGTCTTATTGTTTTCTCTCTCCTCAGAGTACAGCAGCACATGCTTGGTTTTGCTAAATTAGTTTTCCAGTCATGAAGCTAGTTAATGAAGCTAGCAAAGCTAAGCTACAGTAAATATCCCCCTAAGAGTCTGGTATGTCAGAAAAGGCACTGCGTAGTCAGCACAGACGTCACTCTGACAAACAGACTGACACAATCACCATAGTGAAAAAGATGTGATACGACTGGTGTGCGCTATAGCAGGCTGTGAGAAGAATCCATAAATGTTGGTTTTTGTGAAATATTTTCTAACCTCCAAAGAAACACCAGCATCAGCCAGAGCGGCAGGGAGAGTGCTGAAGGTCACTGGACACTAAACTGATGGCACTTACATAATACCCTGTCTGACCACTATGGAAAAATAATATTTTTTATACTGGGAGAACAGTGAAATCCACTGTGCCATTTTAAAATCAATGCAGCCGCTCTTCAAGCAATATGAAGACAGTCAACCATGATCCATTAAGTGTCAAACTAACTTTTAAAAACATCATTGTTCTTTGAGGTAGCCTAAAAGGAAAATCGAAGGAAATAAACATTAAAAAAAGACTTATGTTCCCATCATAGTGTTTTAAACATTCAAAACATCTTGTTTTATCAGCAGACATAAACAGGTTTATGAAAGAAGGTGACTCACTATATAAAGTAAAACCCAGGAGAACAAACTTGGTGAAGAATATTTATACTAACTATGGTTTCACAGGAATTCCCGTTTCCTCTGAAGGTATAAGCTTCATTTAACAACTGTGCTGTAAATGCTGTGTCACTTTCTGCTGACTGCTGCTGCTGCTTAGCACTAGAGAGAACACAGACACACACAAACATCCTGCCGCCCCCCACCTGCCGCTCATGGGACATTGCCGCCACGCTAAACCTCATAATCCACAGGAAACACTGAAGTACATTTAAGTAAGTAATTTAAGTGCATCTTAGTAGTGATTGTTTGGATGAAATTTGTTGCATAAAGCCTTGAGTATTGACATTTTTTTCAGAAAAAGCCTAAATATGCAGCATCATTGCTGGTCCACTGGTACATAAAGCATCACATCACACTGACCTCTAACTTCGGAGGAGAACTGGGCAGAGTGACGAGTTATAAAGAGCTGCAGCTGCTGATCAAGGTCGCAACACTTGAGGTCGATGTCCCAGGATCGAATTCCTGCCAGGAAGGAAGACAGAGATTGGTTGAGAACAAAAACATGAAGCAATGAAGGAGAGACATTAGTGAAACTGAGTAAAATTACTTTGACCGATTTCTGATGAACCAGAGGTGCAAGTTATACAAGCTGACTTCCTCCAAACCTGTCCCTTAATTCTGCTTCTAAACTCTGTTTCAGGGAAAGTAACTGAGCAGAAAACCTTTCCAGGTTCAGCAACATCACTATTACTAACCTGAAATAACACTGACATCACAATTCACTCACTGCTGTTGTTTGCGACTTCGACAACACTTCTAAACCACCAAAGGCCTGGTCTTCTATTATTTTTCACATATTACAACATCTGAAACAGAAAGTGAAAGTTGTATGTGCTGCCCTTTTAATGTTTTTTTAACATGCAAAGCAAGAAGAATTGCAATTTATGAAAAGTTAGTAAAACACTTTATATACAGCATAGGTTTTAAAAATTTCTCTTTGGATTGTGATTGTTGGACTTTATGCTATATCATTTAATAGTACTAGAGGTGCCAAATAACAGTATGGTGCACATTTACAGTCGAATGAAAAGAAAAAAGTAATAAAATATTTAATGTAATAAATGTATTAAGATAATTTTACTGCAACATGTGACTATTACTTTCATCCTAGTTTTTTATGGTACTGTACCATTTTACAACAAGAGATGGTAATAAAATGTTAGTAACTCGCTTTTATTTACATGTAAATGACTTTACAAATGACTATCGTGTCATCAGTAACAGCTTGCACTTATCTTTTACAATGCATAAATTTAAAACACATAATCTGTAAACTCAAGTTTAAACCTACAACAACTGTTTTTGCCACTTGGGAGAAGAATAAACAATCTGTGAACACAACACTGACTTATTAAATTGATATGGTGATCTTGTTGGCAAACACCTACTTATCTACTCCCCTGACAGATATGAAGCAACATTATCATTTAATTTAGGTCATGAATCTGTTCACCTGACAAATGTCAGTGCACTATTTGACATCATTTTAATTCCATCTTCAGAAAATATATATAATAACAAACCCAAATATCAACACAAGTTCTCAACAAAATAACAATGTGGTGTTATGAGCATCCCTCAAACACACACACACACACACACACACACACACACACAGTCAGCAGCTTTATCACATCCTACTGAGCCACGGTGAGTCAAACTTCAGAGGGAACTTGTGTCAGATTTCATCCTGCAGGATCGAAACCACCTCTCTCATCTTATCCACTTGTGGGTTCAGTGAGAGCAAGAAATTAGATTATTCTAATTTTCAAGTCCATACCCCCTGTGCTAAAATCTCCTCTTCCATTAAAAATACACTGAAGACCTTGTTTCACCCTCAGGCTAACTGAGGAGAAAATGTTCCTACACTGCAGACTGCAGTCTGTTCCCAGAAATGCTGTGTCACTGATATTGTTTTGTTGCATTCACTGGCAAATGTCTTTCTCTGTATCACCAGACACATAAAAATGACAACCTGTCCACAGAAGAGAGGTCAAATTGTGAAATTAAAGGAGGACATCACATTTATGAGCCTGAGTATGGACATCTTGAGGGATGACATTAGTCAATACGCTGAAAAGTGCTCAGACATTTCTGATGGTTTACAGGAAAGCAAAGAGCCATTGATGGCTGCATATACTGTACATGTAAGCATTTCCATCCTTCTTCACTCTCCGCCAAGGGGCAGAGGTCGTGGTTTGTTATTGTGCTGTCAAAATTGGCCAAAGATTACGTAGATGCACACTGTTCTGTTGATGTTTTGACTCCACTGCTGCATTATAATTCCATCTGACCACAGTTACCGTCAATGACAATGCTACAACTTTTACCCCCACTTTTCAAGCCAGGCTAAGTGTTTGATACTCAAAAGATACATTTCCAGTGAAAATTTGCTTTAAACCTCTGGCAGGTAAGTTGTAAAATGTTAATAAAAGTGCTAATGCAAAGATGTGAATTCAGTGCTTTTAGAGACTTTTCAAGACCTGCAGATACTCTGAAATAAAAGGTTTGTGTTTGGTCTCTACTACAACACTGCAGTGAGGGTGACTGTTGCAGAGAGTCAATAGCAGGTCATTCACACTGAGTCACACTTTAAACACCGACCTCTGTGAAAGAAGCGATGCTGTAATGATCCAAGTGGGTATGATACTGACCTCGCCACACAGCAGCAGAGCTGTCACCTCCATAACCATGGTGTGAGGGGGTCACACCATGCTATGGCACCTGACTGGCATCCAACAGTGCAATTGATCATCCAAACTGAGATCAGTTTAGGGTGCCACCAGCACAGCACAAAACTGCTGACCAGCACACTCCTGAATCTGCGCATGGCAACATCTTTCACAGCTACTCAACAATCTGCTTCCATCCCCAAACTTCAGACAGCTCTCACTGACAGGGATGACTGCAGCCTGCTGCAGTTCCTCAAGAGGAGGTGCTGAGATATTCAGCTGAATAATGATGTCGCAAAATCAGTTTATTAGGGAAACTGAAAACTACATCTCTGTAGTACTTGTAGTTGTGGTATTTTTGCTGAGTACAGCCTGCAATTTGTTTGTTTACTGGTTTGAGGGCACATGATATCCCATCCAGAAATACACACATACACACACCCTGCTCAAAAACAGAAGCTGCTTGTTCAACACAGTCTGAAGCATATCTCTGCAGGCTGTAAATAAAAACTTGTATTTATTTATCTAACCATGCTGATTGATCAGCTGTGTTAATGTCTTTTAAAATAATAATGAGTGATTCATGGAGCCTATTGATTTGATGCTTTTAAGTACAGTAAGCTACTCTGGTTGAGAGGGTGGCTGCAAAAAATATTGCTCTATTAAAGTAAAAAAGACCTCTGCTGCATCTGCAACTTGCCTGCAGTTTAAGACTAACAGAGTAAAATCCCTGCTGTCCCATGGTGCAATGCTGCAGCAGTTGCCTCTACTTGTGTATCCTATCCTGCTCAATGCGTCAAAACATTTCTCTCCTGTTTCCTTGCTTTCACCACGACTTTCCATCCCAGGCTGCACACTGATTCACAGCCACCATAAAGACAGATTCACTCCGCGGTTCATCCAACACTCACCCCGCTCTATCTGCGCTCTGGCGGCTTCCAGCTGGTGCTCCGTGCCGATCTCCCCGATCACTATCAGCATATAGTAGCCGCCCCGGTTCAATGGCACCCCGCGTCGCCGTCCTCGGCGGTACCGTTGTAGCTCCTCGGACCCCGGCGCCGGCGCGCTGAAGTCCTCGTCTTCTTCCACCACCGGGAGCGCACCTCGCCGATGGATCTCCATGGCAACAACCCCCGGAGCCGACGCTGAGGCCGACTCCATCGCCATGACAACTACTGGTATGTGCAAGGGGAAGAGTCTCTGTGAGGTGGGGGGCGCAGGCGATGAGGAGGCTGGGAGGTGAAGACAAAGTTTTATTTCCGGTAGAGTCTTCACAATAAGAGGGCTTTGGTGAATGTGTGCCATTCAAAACGGTCGGATTGTGGTTACTGAGTTTGAGGAGAGTTCAAAAATCACCCTAACATGAGCTGCATAGCGATGAACTCCTTGTAGCCTATATAAACTTTATTCTGACGTAAAACCAAATAAATATATATGTACGGTCTGATCTAACTCTAGTGGAGGAAAGTCTGGATGTTAAAATAAGGTCCCGTCTCCTGCAACTTTAAAGTGATGTAACGTTACACATATATCAATAAGGCTTATTAAATAAAATCATATACATTCATATGAAATGGCCATTCTGCAAAATGAGCAGCCTACTTTTGTTGCTTTTGAATATGTTATCAGTATTTTGACTGACTGAAGTAAATTCATATTTAGGCCTATTTACATTAATTGATTGAATTAACCCAGTTCCACCTTCAAATGTATTTTATGTATTTTCTACACGAGGAATGATACGATATTTGGCTGGACTTTGGGGCTTTGAAGGGGCAAGCTGCAGCTGGACAACAGGAGAACCACTGGGCCTCTGTGTGAAGTAACATAAAGCCACAGAGCTCAATTTAAAAAAACACAAAACAGCCATAAAATGATGATAAACGACCATAGGCCGCAGAAAGACAACATGGTGACAGAAAGACAAAATCATAAAGATAACACACACACACAAAAAAATGTCTAAGAACATCTGAGGGTCCTGTGGGGGGGCTTTAACTTGTCTGCCCCCCCCCAGGGGTGCATAATTAATTCATTGACTAGGCTACAAAACAGCAACAAGCCTCTGTATAATTACAAGTACAACTCAACAGCCCCCTCCTTGAACCACCACCTTATTGTGGTGGAGGGGTTTGAGTACCCGAGTGATCCTAGGAGCTATGTTGTCGGGGGCTATATGCCCCTGGTAGGTCCTTCCAAGGCAACCAGGTCCTGGGTGACGGGTCAGACTAAGAGCGATTCAAATGCCCTTATGAAAAAAATCAAAATACAGCTAGGCAGGTTTATTAGCACTGAAACAGCCACCACATCCATGACAGTCTGTTTTTAGCCCAGGTGAAGTTATTAGTTTGATTCCATGTTGTACTGTTTGGTCTATGTCATCCAAGCTGTTGCATTTTGTGGCTAATTTTTGTTATTATGTTTCTGTATCTGGCAGGTGACATAGCCATGCTTCAAGACTCTGATTGGTTTTGTTGTTCTTCCAGCTAGGGAAGCATTTGTCAATGTGCGCAACACCAGATCTATTGAAACTGTTGTTGGGTAGTGTGTGTGTCTGGAAAAACTATGCCACAGACAGGAAGTGCCAGCGACAAAATTCAGTGGAACACCAGTCTTAGGAGACACACCCACTCAATAAACTGACTGACACATAGGAATTCGCCCAACTTTAATTACACTGATTATGGAACACGTGATCCAGAGTACTGGTTAAATGCAGTGGTGTGCTGTGTGGTTTTCACAGTGCCAAAGCTGTGACCTAAATATGAATACATCTTAAAGACACATTTCTTAACTGCTTTGGAACTACAAGTTTGTTGGAAGAAAATTTGACTTGTTGCTCAAACATAGTAACATTTTATTTTAACTCAGTAAGCAAATTTAGGAGTTAAGTATCTGGTCATGCTTCAGAACGTTTATGGATTCAATCACTGTTGAGGTGACACTGCTGATGTCACAACATTCATTTAGATCCTGTACTTAAGTACAATTTTAAGCTGCTTTATTGAGAGGTTCTATTTAATGCTTTTTAGAGTTCTACTCAGTTATATTTCATAGGAAAATACTATATGTTTAATTCCCTTTGGTTGGTGTTTAGCCTCCTCCAGCAGACCACTTGCTTTGTCTTTTCATTTAGCTATTTTCCTTGGGAAGACCCTTCAGTGGACTGTGTGCTACCTGACTTATATTTCATTTTTCTTTTGTTTACTTCTTCTTTTTTTATTTTTTCAGAGCAAACATACAGTATAGAGCTTGACCCAGTTCCACACAATCTTTAACAGCTGCCTTTCATAGCTTTTTTATTTTTAGAAAACATAAATTGAAGAAAGAAATATAACAACGGTATAAGTAGTGTTGCTTTCGTCAACGAAAATTATGACTAAATGACGTTGTCTACGAACCTTTATCGCGTGACGAAAACGAGACGAGATGCAACGAAAATGCTGGTCATGTGACGATGACTATAATTAAATATATAATGCAATATTGTTGACGATAAAAAAACAAGACGAAATGTTATAACACTATTTCGTCTCGTTTAGTCGTGTTATTATTATTATTTTGCAGTATTTCTGTTTCCTGTGTCTCGCTTCAGGGGCCGCATCAGACGCATCGCACTGCGCAGACGCAGGCGACATCACTTCCTTAACCATCACTCGCGGAATTATTGAGAAGACTACAACAAACAAAGTTAAGTCTGACACAGAGAAAGGGATCGATGGCCGGCCAGCCGGGGTTTGTCATTGGGAGAAAAAGAAGAAGCGACATTTGGAAAAACTTTAATTACATAGAAGTGGGAAAGAAAACGGAGTTTGTTGTGGAAAAAGATGGGGAGAAATGTGGCCACAAAATCACACAAAATGTGTATTGGATGTACTCTTGAGTCTATAAGGTAACAATAATATAATAAGATAACCTTGTTTGAAATGGGTTTGACTAAAAGAAACGTTTGGTTTCATCTATACTACTAG
>NW_018127887.1:5340688-5340867 GCF_001952655.1 Monopterus albus | reverse complement strand
TTTCAGGGGAGGTGGGCAGTTGTTGACCTCGACTGGGGATATTGTCGGACGGTGGAAGGAATAATTCGAGGATTTCCTCAACCCCGGCATCATGTCTTCCGATGAGGAAGTAGGGGCCGGGTGCTCGGAGGTGGACTCGTCCATCACCCAAACTGAAGTCACTGAGGTAGGTAAGAAGC
>NW_018127887.1:5328645-5339798 GCF_001952655.1 Monopterus albus | reverse complement strand
CTATGTTCTGACTCTCACCTATGGTCATGAGCTTTGGGTCATGACCGAAAGGGCAAGATCCCGGATACAGGCGGCCAAAATTAGCTTCCTCCTCAGGGTGGCCGGGCACACCCTTAGAAATAGGGTGAGGAGCTCGGTCACCCGGGACGAGCTCAGAGTAGAACCGCTGCTCCTCCACATCGAGAGGAGCCAGCTGAGGTGGCTCGGGCATCTGTTTCGGATGCCTCCTGGGCGCCTTCCTAGGGAGGTGTTCCGGGCATGTCCCACCAGGAGGAGGCCCCGGGGAAGACCCAGGACACGCTGGAGGGACTATGTCTTTTTTTTTGGAAGTGTCTGAAGAAAGGGAAGTCTGGGCATCTTTGCTTAGACTGCTGCCCCCGCAACCCGGTTCCGGATAAGCGGAGGAAAATGGATGGATGAATGGACTCAACAGCACCAGAAAATATACAGTATCCTCCAAAACTATGAGAACAAAACCAGAACATTATCATCTTTAGAAAGAGGATTTATTGCAGGGCTTTCTTATTACACTACATCAGTTTGAACTCTGTGTACCTATAAATTTGCTGTGTGAAGGTTTCAGTGCAGTAGTGAAGGATTTTACACAAGTGCAGTGACATTCACCAAGAGTTAGGAAGTAGCTCATGTCTTATCATGCACACAAAACCTATTTTGGCACTATACCGAATTCTACATTAACCGGTGGTAATAGTGCATATAGAGCTGGAGGCCGACACTGATGAAGCACCACCACTCTATTATTTTTGTTGTAAATTTGTTTGTATCAGAATCAGCTTTACTGACCAGGTGTGTTGAACACATGAGGAATTTGACTCCGGTAAAGTGGCCCCTAGTGTGTATGTACAATGCTTTTCCATAAGGCAATGAGTAAACAAGATAAGACTGAGGGAACAAGAAGAGAAAAAGAATGTGGAAAAAAAGAAAGATAAATGAGCATTAGGGAAATAAAAAATAAAAGTACTTATAAAACTATTAGGGTACATCTTGCACAACTGCCTATGTCATATATTTGATGTTAAATTATACACAATAATTTTATAAAAATTAAAACAAACCCCCAAATTCCAGCATTTTACTGTATCTCAGGTGATACACACAACATCTAAATTAGTTTGTACACATAGCCTTAGCAGGATTTCTAAGTACTGTAGACATCAATCACTCTCAGGATTCAAATGATGTGTGAACACAGTCAGTCGTGCAGTGAATGTGAAGCACGTAGAAAATTAAAGGACATTTTCTTCAGAGCTCAAGCATCTTTTTATGCACACATCAGGAGACACTGATAAAGACAGAACATGTAGAACAGTCTCCTGTCTCCATAGAGATATCATTCTCATTCAGCTTTTCTCCTGCTTCGGCACACTTCAGTGTGCAGCAAAGAGCGACAGTATAAACTGTCACCACCACCATGTGGGGATAATAAGTCCACACCAACTTCTGCTGGATCTTATTTGCAAGCCTGAACCTTTATTTTACTAATAACATACACAGTGGGAGCACACACACTTTCAGATCTGTCCGTTTACATTAATGCTGAAGTGTACCATTTTTCAGGTACTGTATTCTGTTGGTGTATCTGGTGCAAAGAACATAGTGCCAATTAAGGGTTTTCATCTTATAAAACGTTATTTGGAATCAGTTTATTGTGCAATAAACAAAACTGATATAACTTGAGTATAATTAGTGCTCCAACCGTGTCTGCACAGTCAAACAAGAAAAGATAATAAACAGCAACAACACACAGTACAACGTACTGTAAATATTTTCTTATTGCCGTGTCTCTGACAGTGAGTCAGCACTTCACTCCACAGAGCTCCATGCTCCCCTCTAGTGGTCAGAAATGAGACTCCTGACTCACCACAGGTTGCTAGATGATGTCATCTATGATTTAAACATTAGATCCCAAAGCCCGGGAGTACAAACTGAAGGAAGTGAAGTCTGATATGTATTTCTCCTTACATTATTCCGAACAGAGCCTTCATCCCAGTTCCAACCAGTTGTATTTCAAGATGCTTAATCTGCCCCCACAGATGCAGGCTGACCTGTGTAGATCTGATCTGACTGTGACCACGCAGCTCCCCCTTGTGGAGAATCTGCAGCCTGTCACATAGAAAGGCATGAGATTTAGGCCAGTTTCATGACACGCTTTAATAGAAAAGTGCCCTTACCTTTGCAATACTGTCACATTAAATTGATCTGAAACAACCCTTCTTTTAAATTAAGTAATGTTTGTAAGAACAAAATATTGGTGAAACATTAACTAAATGGCGATTAAGTATACTGACAGTGCAAAATGTCAAATAAGGGTTCATCAACTTAAGGCAAACTATAATTGTGATTAAAAAAAGACAATTACAGCTTTAAATGAAAGCAAAGCATTTTATTAGATGCTATATTCAATGTTGAAATGCGAAAGGCACAAATTCTGTTCTCATAATATAAAGATGTAAGATCAAACCTTAAGTTCGACCCTTATCACACAAATGATCTTCTTTACGAATGCTGACGTACATCATATCCAAGCTGATGTTTTACATCAGTACATCAAATAAACACATATGCATGTTTTCTGGTAGTGGAAATTACATAGAAAATATACATCAGCACAAATAATTTAGAGCTTGATGGTACACAAAGAGGTATATGGAAGACTTATGAGAATTTAAATTCTTCTGACATGAAATAATCTATGTGAAAAAGTGAAATGAACTCAATACCTTAGCTGTGCACTAGTGGACATTGAAACACTGTCTCTTTTTAAAGGAAGGTAATTGTTCAGCAAATTCACGCTGCTCTGGTAGAAACTACAAAGTAAGAAATCTGGGATTCACGTCCCATTTTTCCTGTTACAACCGTGACTGTCAAACCTCATCGGAGCGCCAAGAATTATGAGTGAAAACTAAGTAATTTTCCAATCACGTCAAAATGATTCACCCCGGTCGAAAACGCTGTTGCACTTCAAAATCTACATGAAAAACAAACCGTCCCTCCTCCTGCATTTACTGTTAGTTATGAAATCACCACAAATTGGCCTCAGACTGAAGCACATTAAAGCAAACACTATTAACTATTGTCAACTACTTGAGATAATTTATTTAACTGGGAAAAAATTCAATTTTCACAGTTAGTATTGCTTCAGTTTCTACAGAAAACTCTGGAGCAAAAATGGAGTTGAAGCTGCTTCAAAACACCATTAATATGATACAAAAATATATCAGTTTGATGCTTTAGCCAGAAAATCTGCCCTAAGGTGAAGTCAAATTGTATTCTTTAATCTAAATTAATTTCAATTAGCTGTTTTCAAGCATGCAATTAATTGCACTGATGTGATCTTTAGGCAGAAAGCACTATATGAATCCAGGAGTAGATTCACTATAAAACATTTCCACCAATTTCCTGATTCCATTTTTCCAAAATGTCAAAGCAAAATTTTGGGTCCAGTTACAGCAACATCCAGAAGTCAGACAGATTTCAATTACCTACATGATTTATCTGTTAACTTTTCTTCATGTTAGACTGAAATTTGTGAGATACACAACAAAAAGGTTTTCCAAACTGGATTCAACAGCAAAGAGAAATGTTTTTCAAGACTGAAAACAAAAAGACAATCAATGACAAACAGAAACACTTCATCTTATTTATAGTACAGGACCAGGATCCACCATCCATGTGGAAAAGACACCAGCGTACAGCACCCACATGAATTTATGTGATCAGCATGCCAGTACACACACACACACACACAATGAATTTATGTGAGCAGCATGCCAGTACACACACACACACACACACACACACACACACACACACACACACTGTGAAGAGCATTGCCAAAAAGTGCGCACAAAATATACAAAGCCAGCAATCAGTCAAGTTCATTCATGCTTTCCACCTCGAAGTGCACTTGGTGTGGGCCTTCCCTCTCAAAAGTTAACAAGGGGAGATATATGTGCACTGATGGTGAGGGCAAAAGGAGGGAGGCTAATAATGTAGCCTAACCTAGCTCAAGGTTTATATATTATAAGGTTAGATTATAATTTAGCAGCCACCGGGTCCCAGAGTACCAATAACTTCCAGGAGGAGTCACTGTTACTTTTGGTTTAGGTCTCAGTGAACTTAAACCTCCTCATGGATTCAGCATTTATCATCTTGACCTGATAACATATAGACCCTGGCCTGTTAAATGGAGCTTAGCTTAACTCACTCTACTCTTAATTGTTTCTTTGGAAGGATCCCTGGGCAGCGGAGGATGCTGCACCAGTGGCAGCTGTTTGGAAGGTTTTACTGGTGAAGACGCCATGTGAGAATTCCTGTTGGGCCTTCTGGAAACTAGCCCCAGTCCGGCGGTACATGCTGTGAACCTGAGGAGGAAGAATCTCTGATCAAATGGCTGCCTTGGGTCACACTGATCAATTATGTAATTGTGTCATACTTAATCCATTTTGGTCAAACTCGCTACACCAAAGTCCGTCCAAGATTCAAAAGCAAAGGCAAATTTACGTGTTATAATCCCAATTTATGTATTAATTAAAACGAAACATTCCCACTCACAAGTAAAACTAATCCTTATTCAGAGTGATCCAAAGTAATCCACAGCTGCTAACCCACAAATTAGCAGTGAAAATATTAGGAAAAGAGAGTAAACTCTTACCATCTTGAGCAGGATGATGGACAGCACAGCGCAGATGGTGAAGAGGATGGCCACTATCATCATGATGGCTCCCACTGCCTTGTTGACAGAGATGACCTCGATGGCAGTGATCCAACCACTGGAGTCAACAAACAATGTTAGGTTTTAGGTGATCTTACAAACGACACGAGTTAAACCAAAATATTAAACATAACATAACAAAGATAATAAAAAGTGCTGTTATTACATCATGAATGCATTCTCTAACATACATTTCAAACTGTCCAGAAGCCTGAGGCAAAGGCTTATGAAGGCTCAAGAAATAAATGCATGACTGTGAATAATTAAAAATAAATACATTTTAAAATGGACAAAACTTTTACATTTATTTATTTCTATACTTTCCCCCATATTTATTTATTTCAACATTTGTTTATTTCTACATTCTCCGTGTTCCTTTTGGGTCCCACAGCCTGAGGGAAAGGCTAAGTCAACTTCTACTTTTAAAACTGACCTCTGAAGTGATAATCTGACTCCAACTGGTTTGTTTTTGGAACAGAAATACTTTGGAGGACCAATAAAGGGACAACAAGACAGAGAGAGTGCTGGCAGGGCATAGCAGAGACAGTGAGCAGCAGGCACAGAATTACCAGCGACAAAGAGGCTGAAGGGTGGAAAGTCTGTTTCAGAAGAGATGGGCGAATGCAGAAAAGGAGGAAAAAGAGAGGCCAGGAGTTTATAGGACAGCTGACTGGTAGTAATTCAGATAAGAAAGGCAAAGAACTGCAAGTAAATAGAGGATTTCTGAGAATGAGTCAGGAAGAAATCGCTAGCAAATCCAATGAATTTGTCCTGTTCAGATAATTCATCGCTCAATTAAAAGGCAGCAGTATGGATGCAAACACAGTTTAGTTTTATATTCCATTCTAACTCAGTGTTCATTGTTTGTAGTGAGATGAGTGTAGAATCCTACGTATGTTTTTGAACGAGAACAGCACATTTCCTGGCCAAGTCTACAAGTCAAATTTTACTTGTACAGCCCAGAATCATAAATCACATCAGTTTCCCTGAAGGGGCTGGGATTTGGACATTTTCCATTTGCTGAGTGAGATGTATCAAAACATATTGGCCTTTTTCATCCTGCTGCTTAACCCCAGGGCTCATGTTAAACGTGCCATACACATATCACCCACACGTTTTTGAGACCCTCACTGATCCCTGGGAACACAACACAAACTGTTTAAACTTCATTTTATAAACTCTCCAAATGTTAATACTAAGCATGCAGTGTGTGACCCACCTGTTCCCCCATTTGGGGATGCCTACAGACTGGATGACGAAGATCACCACTTGGCAGAAAAACACAAAGAAGAAGAAGAAGAAGCTGAAGGAACTGTCAGTCCTAAAAATGAGAAAACAAACATATCATGCACTTTACTCAAAATATTTTCAAAGGAACGTAGGCGATTTCAAAATAAAAGTGATAATTTTATCATTTTATGCATGCAGCATATGTTGTATGTGTCAGGTGAAGTCTTTGAGCAAACAGTAATGTTTATTGGGTTTATTACTGTTTACAGAAACGTTGTTGCCAGTTTATTAGGAACACTAAGCTAAAAACAGTACAGTCTAATACACCAGTCCTGCAATAATTCCTCCCTTTGTGATGGTTATGATGTTCAGTTTCTGTTATTTTGCAGGGTGCAGTTTGTGGTGCTGTTAAATGATGTTGTATCACATGGGAATTGTTATCCATTTTTGACATTTGTTTATGTTCACTAACCCACTAGTGAAGTAATAGCAGAATAAAGCTGACTCACTTGAAGGCCTTGTAGACGGGCCGGTACCAACAGAGGAAGGAGCAGGGAGCAAACAGAATGAGCCAGAGAATAGAGAGACCAAAGTCCACACCATATTCACCGAGAATAGAGAGACCAAAGTCCACACCAAATTCTGTACTAGTGGTGAAGTAAGCCAGACATGCCAGCAGGTTGAGGAACAGTGTCATACAGTTGACTGAAGAAACAGTGGAGAGAGACAAGAGTCATATCAGCACTACTAATAATGTCGGCATCATCTTTATTTATGCAGCAAACAGAAACACCTCTACTACAACAAGGCTGGTTAACATATCACAACATGTAATAACATTCTACTGTATGTTACCAAGCACCTAAAAGCCATAATGCAATGTAAAGGAGTATTAAAACTGAAGGTTGTCTAAAGACAGGAAGATGATGTTATAAATCAGCCGGCATTAGGAGACGGAGAGCCCAAATAACACTACATATGTTGGTGCAAAACAAAGTACTGACATACAGCACAGTTTTAAGATGTTGTGCAATGAGACATCTTGGATTTTGATCCAAGTATCATTTTCTGTATACAAAGGTAAACATGCATATATTATTTGAATTTCTGCTTCCATTTCAGCTCAGAGCCACATGTGATGTACTTACACATCCAGAGATAATACATCATCTTGCAGACTCTCTGGTACTCGAGGGGAATTTCCTCAGAGAAGTCCTGATAGAAACATGGTTTGATGGGGCACATTTTAGGAAGTGGAGGCCAGTTGTTCTCTTTACCTGTCAAAACAGAGACAATGTCATTCTAGAATGCTGGAACATGCTGTTGAGCCTTCTCGGTGTCGTGGGCCCAACTCAGTGAAACACCAGTTAGTGAGAGGGTGCCCACCTGACCCTGTAGCATTCACTCCTACACCCACACAGAACCTGTACTGGCGCTGGTGATAGTATAGTTACCGATTCACTGGGGTTGTTAGTAGTGTAGCATCTACATCCTGCCTCCAGAATTTAGTGACACACACACACACACACACACCAAACATTAACTTCTCTCTTTTTTTTTATTTTTTAACAATGCTGCTTTTAAGATGTCAGAAACGACATGTCTGTCACAAGTAACTCAAGCCTGAAATGATATGAAAATGTATATATTATATATATATGTATGTGTATATATAAAAAGGTTTTAAATAACATTTTTGCATTTGAGATGATTTAACCAACATGTTTGATATTTTTCTAACTTGAACTAAGAAGTGTGATCACAATTTGGTCATTTTGTGTGATAATATATTTAGAAACGAGAGTGGGGTAAACACAAGTGGAGGCTATAGTATTTCCAGTACAGGTCAACATCAATACTAATGCAGTAAACAGCATTAACAGTAAACAGTTGAAAAGCCATGTCAGTATAAAACCAAACAAAGGTGATAAAACATCTGTAGTCATCCGTGGATACTACCAGCATAGTAGGGCAATTTAAAGTTTAATATGCATTTTTAATATTTCATAGCAAGGTTTTCATTTATATCTTTGATACATAAGGTACATTAGGGCTGTCATTTTTTCCACCTCTTGCTGATCTGGATGATTTATGTGCTGCATCAGGAGAGCTTAGCTAAGATATCATCACATGATGCAGGGGTAGCACGTGACCACACAGTGTGGTCAAAAATGACCATACACTGAAAGCTTACATGATGCATTTAGAATGTGGAGCCAATGTTTCAACCCACCGGTCTTCTTCAGGGCAAGTAAGCTACAGGGGTAGGACAGTCAGATGAGGCGTAGATCGGGTGCTGCTCCACTCGTCTGTAGTAACATTAACTCTGTCTCACTTGGTCAGTGAGATTGCAGGTTAGTCAAGTATCTGCTTTCAAACCGTTTACCTTGACACCACTCTGGTTTCATTACTCTCCGATCAGCACAAACTTTCTGGCTACTGTCCCGCATTTTATTCTTGCAAACATACTGTCAATAGCTTGCCTTACTGAGAGGTCAACAGGACATGTAACTGGTCAAACAGTCAATTTTAAGAAGGTCCTTTGTTGAGCCACAAGGCAAATTACATCAAATGGCCTGTTGTGTTTTTTGACATAGCGTACATTGTTGGATTTGAACAGGTCACTACAGTTCCAATTGTTTTTTTGTTTTTTTTTAACGTTTGAACAAATGTTCAAGGTCATTACAGTTCCAATTGTTATTTTTTTTTCACGTTTGAACAAATGTTCGAAATTTGAATAAAAAGTGACAGCCATAATGTACATATTGTGAATTGTTTTCCTGTCTCAGTTTGCTGTGCTTCTTCTGACACCACTGCAGAGAGGAGAGGTCTGGTCTTTACCGACCTGTTGCGCCTCTGCTCTGAAGCTCCTGCTCTCTGCGGTCCAGCTCAGCAGCTTTTCTCTCCAGCTCCTCCTGCTGCCTCAGCAGGTTGGCCTGAGCCACAGCAGCAGTCGCCTGAATAGGGAGTGTCACAAACACACACTGAATGTACAAGGATTATCTTTGTGACATTAGCTTTCAGTGGCTTCACATTACATACCGACAGATGTGGTGCAGAGACAACAAGACTATACTCACACTGAAAGACAGTGATGCATAATGATAGACAGAAAACATTTAAACCAGCATTATTTATTATTCATTTACATCTTTAACACAGGGTTGAGTCCCTGTGCTCTAGTATCAAGGGTACATGTGGATGTCAGCAAGCATCTGATCATTACGAATGTTTTTCACTATTTAAAAGACCATACCTGCATGTTGTAACTTTACATGCATGCCTAAGTCTGATTTGTTCAGTCACAAAAAATACATATTCATGATCATCATGTCTGATGTCTGAATGGCAGAAAAACAGACCTGTAGTGCTTGTAGCAAGCTCATTATAATATTGTGTAAACTGTGTGTGCAGCCTCCAAACATCCTCAGGTAACACTTGCTGGCTGAGGAGAGGGTACTAGGAGGCTGAAGGGGCAGACAGCTCTGTAGACACATCCAGGTATGAGACATATTCCATGCAGAGGTTTAAAATAAGCTAACAATTGACTAAAAGTAAAAGTGTTATGTATTATGATGCTTAATTCTGTGAAAAGAAATCCAAATACTGAAACAAAGAAACTAAAACCAGTAGAGGAGTCAAGAGTAGGTTCTGTGCATGGCTGTATTTTTGTTATTTTTCCCTCTATTTTGAATAATTTACTTAACTTTTTGCTAATTTTTTGTTTGTTTTGGTACCTTGTATAATTCTTTGGTCTTTATATGTACTTGTTGGTTCATCATGTGGTTTTTGTACTGGTTATTTTGTGGGGAAACTGAAAGATACAACAACTAATGGCTGTGTGAACAGTAACAGACCTGCAAATATAACACCAAATCCAAGTAAGTAGTACCCCCACTCTACTTCAGCGTAGTATTTTTCAGCTGCAGCAGATTAAGTGCAGGGTTTGGCAGAGACAGAGTATGTAGTATCCAATGATGTGGGACTCACCTGTGGACTGGGCTCTGTAGATGGCTGTAATACAGCAGGCTGGTAGGGGGAGGTGGAGGCTGGGGTGGTACCTGTAGCTAGGCCTTCCTGAAAAAATTATAAGCAGACAAATAACAGTAGTTGTGAAGAAAAGTACAAGGACACAATAATGACACAATAAGGCCAAGAAAAGACCAGAAAACATACAGGAAAATGAAGGAAGAAATGAAAACAGAGAGTAAGAGGATACAGGAGGACAGGAAGAAGACTATCAAGGAAAAGGAGAACAAGACCAAAGCATGAAGAGCAAGAAGTGGCAAATAAGACAAAAGGCAAGAAAAACCAATAATGGAAAGGTGAAAGGGGAGAAAGAAGAGATTTAAAAAGGTTGAAGGAAGAGAAGAAGAAAAAAGCCTAACTAAAAATGACCATGAAGAACAAAGGGACACATTTCAGATGTCTTACTGTGGAATGGGCACCGAAAGGGCTGTACTGGTCAACTGGTTCAGTGGCAGAGTTGGTCACTTGTGTGACAGAAGGATCCTGAAGAACAACATGTCACTGATCATTATCAGCTAATCAGCACAAATGTATCTACATAAACTGGGTGAACCAAGACTTTAAAAGGCACATTAACTAAGATTTTAGTTGTGGGTCACTATGTCTGAATGTACAGGACAGTGTCTCTGACCATTATGCCAACCAAAGGTAGGGTTTGGTAAGGGGTTAGCAACAGATCAGTGCAGTATCAAAACTGTAGTTCTTGGCACTTAATCAATAAAAATGTATAGCAAGACCCGTGGGTTTGTCCATCTCACTAACATTGAGTCTTGATATTTGACCTCTGAAAAACAGATTTTTATCACCTGATGAACTCCCCTTTAGGGGCTTCCATTCCCTGAGACGCACACAAAAAAAAAGACAGCCTAGACTATGAAGTCTGGCTCCATGCTTTGAACAAGACTAAATGTACTACAATAACAACCACCTACTGTTGCAGTAACATCTAAAAGGCTCTGGTGAATCACTATCTGCAAAGAACTCGCTTCTTAACAGGACTCACGGGTGAATCATTGGTAAACATCAACCTACCCTGGTGGATTCAGGATGATTAAAAACCTCAAAATTAGTTTATTTCTAAGTGATATGAGAGGCCACCCACTGCTCAGAAAAGATTGTCTGTCAATCCCATTCCAGTAAATGTGATATCTCAGGAATG
>NW_018127887.1:5314214-5328492 GCF_001952655.1 Monopterus albus | reverse complement strand
TGTTGAGATTTTTTAAATTAAATACTTTTAATATATTTTATTGCATTCCATCAAAGTCTTCACCACATATGAATCTGGACAGACATGCATGTAAACTGCAACTTGACTGGTTGCTGGAGGCATGCAAAACAAGAGGTGGTAATCCTAGTTAACACTATTTTGCAGCTGGAAAAAAAATCTAAACAAGTCACTACTTTTGTTCTTTCCAGCATTTGGCTTTTTATGGAGGAAGCCAACTGAAAATCACCATCAAAGGAAACTAATTTGTAAAATAAGTTGCTAAAAATTAGAGTTGCAATGAACTGCAGTGCCCATATAATGCTGCATTTGTCACCGCAACTACAGCCTCCAAAATGAGCATTCCAGTTGTATCAACACCTCTCTATAACTGAACACGATCACCTTCATGAAGGAGACTTCACTGCAGGTTGTTGGATTAGACTGACCTGGTTTTAGGTAAATGTACCTAATAAACTGGCAACTCTGTGTATATTTAAAAAAACATTTTGGTAAAGTACACAAACGTCTTTCAGTTGAACTAGAATATGTGTTAATTTAAAGGACAAAAACATCACACTGACAAACCCACACCTCACCCACTGGTCATGTGATTAAAGGATTGACCTCACACATTATCACTTATCTGCTCCCGACACACCTGTGCAGATTCCCAGCAGGAACCAGAGGCACATCTGAACAGTTTCACCTCTTAACACTGGACATTATAGGGGAAAATCTGGCTCAAAAAACAAGTGTGAAAAAAACAACTAATGACCATATCTTTTTAGACCGTTTTATTGACATTGAATTAATGACAGATAATGTTATAGATATTATGTTTGAGATTTTTTTTTTTTTTTAAACAGGGGAACTCTGGTGATCACACAGCCTATTCGATATTCAATCCATTTTATGCAAAATGTGTTTACCACATTAAAATAACCTGCTGAGACTAGCCAAAACATCAGAAAACTTCACTGATATTAATGTAAAGCTGTGCAATGGCCAGACTGTAAAAAAATCTAAAAGATCATACAAATAAATTTGGAATCAAATATGCTGACCTCTATAGCCTACAAGAAAACGGTACTTGCTGTGATAACTGTTGACTGCCTAGGTGTGGCACACAGTTCATAATTACTGCCGCTAAATTGCCTTAAGTCTCTCTTCATATTACATCCTACAGTGCCATCATTTTTTCAAAGCACACTGCAGATGAGTAGAAAGAAAGCACCACATTTAACTTTCAGGTCATAAGGCTTGGACATTCCTTCAAGATTTAGCAGCACGGTAGCTATGATAATCACAAACTGCAGGCTTGGTTAAATATAACCTCTTGATAACAAAGTCATGTGAATTACAACACTGACATTTTCAAGCTGCTACTATATTATTTATTCAACCACTTCCACGCCCCAGCAAACAAACAGTGGTCTCCACTGACATCACAGCTATTTCTCACCTGATATAATAAAAGGGTGACTTTACACGACTGTTAAAGTGACTATGTCAAAATGTCTCCATAGTTAGTGGTAAAATTCAAGTCAGCTTTTATACTGCATACTGACCAGTTCCTAAATTTGTGAACAAAATGATATGTCTCTAACACTCCTATCAAAGCACAGTAATCCAATTGTGCCTGTAGACCTATTTCCTTCCTGAGTACTGTAGAAAGTTATGCTAGTGTGTTTATGACTTTAGAGCTACTGAGAAAGAACAATGTTTATATCCTCCAGCAACTCGAGACAGATTCCAAAGGTTGTCCTGTATTAAAAAACTAGAAGAATGTACTTCTGTATGTGTGTACTGGTATAGGTACACAATAATAAAGTCAGCTAGTAAAATAAAATACTCAAATTTAGTTACAATTATGCTCAAATTTCTAGGGTTGAAATTTTGAAATATTTAACACAATCTGGGGGACACAAGAGTTTCAAAGGACTGGTCATTTCCCATACAGAGGAAGTCTAAGGAAAAGACACTATGGAGTTGCATTGTGGGAAAAGTAAAATCCAGCCTATTTGGAGATTGACTTGAGTCTAAATAAAGATATCATCAAAGAATCAAGATTATTTGATGACTGCATTTACTAGATACTTAAGAGTACATTTGTGACATTTTATATGACAAAAATTATAAGTTCATAATATACAACTTATTACAACAGATTAGTGTATCTGAGCTCTTTTTTTCCCTTCCCCTCACTAATCATGTTACAGCTCCTCAGATTTTTCTTGTGCTTCCTTGGAGGGGAACAACCCACAGGTTGGGAACCACTGAACTAAGCTACCTAACTTAATATAAAGTGTTTAAAAACAAGCTCCACAGCAAGAGTAAAATGCTATTTACATACAGTATTAACAATCTATTAATGTCAAATACAATCCAATATTCATACCAGCAGACAATTTACTGCATTTATGTCTGATACTTGAAAATACATTTTACTGTTAATACCTCTGTAACCTACTTTTACTACGGTAAGTAGGATTTTTGTTTCACTTGTAATGGCACTCTTACTTAGGTAAAGGACCTGGCACTTTTTCTGCCACTGAATGTAGGTGACATTACAAGATTCTAAAGTGGTATCAAATCACACAGTACTTCAGAAATACGCAGTCTAATCTGGCTTGAAAAGTTTTGAAGCCATCCTATTTGGCTACAGTTTAACTTCCTGCAACTAAGATCGAAGTCTACCCCGCCCTCTTTTCTAACCGTGCTCGCTGGTTAGTAGAAAAACTGTCAATCGTACCATCTTTGTCAAATGACGTTCAAGCGAGCAGACATATATCCCTCCCCGACATCCACCCAGTAAGTTTCCTTTTAACGAATGGTGAGGAGTAGATTGTACCTTACCAATTACTCAACAAAATCTAAAAACCACATACTTACATTGAAAGGGTTCTCGTTAGCAGGCTCTGCGAACGGGTTGTTATCAAATCCCGACATTGTGAACAGGCTGAAGAAAGTTTTAACCTGAATCTGAACGGGGAATAAACAACCTACTCTCCTCTGTCGCTTCAGTTGCCTCTTCTATCCACTTCCTTGAATGACGTTGAGTGCGCAGGCGCACTAAGCCGATTGTACAATGTACGTCAGTTGCGTTGGTTGACAGCAAAAGCGCGCCACCTGTGGATTTCACTTTAATAATTTCAGTAGTGGAAGAAGTACTCAGATTGCTTATGTAAGTAAAAGTAGCAATACCACAAAACAAATTACAAAATATTCAAAAACTGAAACTGCATTCAAATATTATTTAAGTAAAAGTACAAAAGTATTAGCACCAAAATAAAATTCCATGTATTTTACTTGGCAATACATATTCTGATTGATCCTATAGACCTACTTCAAATAGCCTACCAAAAGTAAAAGTACTCATTGTGCAGAATGGCACATTTCATATTAACGCATATCATAATAACTGGTGCACTGTTGTGTACATCACACTTATGTTGCAGCTGGCAAAGTTGGAGCTAATGTTAACTACCTTATACACTTATAATGCTTTACATACAGCTGGGTGGCTTATGAATTTTCAACCAAGAATCCTCTTAAAGTTTTATGGTTTTGTGGTATTTATTATGTTGATTCTGAAAAGTGACGGTGTCTCTAAGTGTCAGCCCTGTGATAGGCCGGCGACATGTCCAGGGTGTAGCGCACCTCTTTCACAATGACAGCTAGAATTGGCCACCACCCATACTCACACTCACTCTTTCAGGCAAGTTAGAGCCACCAATGCTGGTAGGCCTGTTCGGTCATCAATCCAGGGTTATACAACACCCCAAATAATAAAGGCATACATATCAAACATGCACGTAATATAAACAAACAGAATAAATAAAACACAAAAGATAAAACAAAGATATAGTCAAAGAGGAAAAAGATAAGACCTAATATAATCTATGTAGTGCTTTGATTCATGTGTAAAATTCAATCTATATTTGTTGAAGAAAAACGAAGAGTTACGAAGCCTAGTCGTGACGTCACGTCGCCAAAACGGACAGACGCTGCAGTCATGGCGGAAGTGAGAGGTGAGTGCGATTGTCTCCTTCATAACTGTTTCAAATGATCAGCTTAATCCTGTACATTTAGCTAGCTTAATGGTGCAACGCTTTATTTTCACTACATGGTTCATTTTACAGGTTATTAATATGACTAAACTGACCGAGAAGCTCGTTGTTAACGAGCATCCACACCGCTATTCCAGCCGGCGTTTTGTTTGTTTAAATAGTAGATATTTAAACCAGCATTGTTAGTATTACAGTGAAACTATATGGCATTTTGGCAATATTTATAACGTCGAATGTGACAGCTTTACGAGAAATGTATATTTTGTTCAAGGTCGCGAACTGATCCAGTCCCCTCGCAAATGGAAACCTGCTTACTGTGTGTTTCTGTCACTGAACGCTGCATCGTCAGCTCCCTGGTGTTGGAGCTTATCAATGTGATATCTGAATCCGTTTTTCTTGTTTGCCTATTTTATGAGGGTATTTTCATTTTATTGTCGTTTTTATTTTAAGGATTCCCACACTGAATTTGTTCCCTTCCTCAGTGTTTCCTCTGACCTGTGCCGTGCAAAATTATGCATGGGGGAAGATTGGGCTGAGCAGCGAGGTGGCCAAACTGGTGGTTAGTGGAGACCCACTAGCTGTCATAGAGGATGGCAAGCCCTATGCAGAGGTACAGTTGTTCCTGGGAAGATTCATGTCACTGCACTGGTCCCTGAAAAGGGCATGGTATGGGTGTAAATTTTATGATGAAATGGATGATTCTTTTTTTAGTTTGATTTCAAAAACTAAAATTGTCTTCCAAAAATGATACAAAAATTCCTTTGTATTGGACATAAGATCATGTATGAATAAAGAAGTTTCATCAGTTTGGACTGGGGGTTCTGGCCCTTATTTTTGGGTGTAAATACTGGATTTTTAAATATTACAATATAATACATAATCTTACAAGATTTTTGTCACTGTTGGACCTGATGGCACGGGTCTTAATCAGAATCACACAAGCATTAGCTCGGTTGTCAGTGTACTTTGTCATAATGCCTAGATGTGTAGTAATTTCGAAATTGGTAAGACTTGACTGTGCTCATTATAGGCTTTTAAATGTTGTTATACTCTTCTATACTCAGTACAGAGACCATCTGTGTGAAAACTGTAGTTATCTGGTATAATTTTCAAGGTTTTAAATATAGTGTAGCTCCTCATTAGAGACCTTTCTTCTCTCCATGCCTTTCACAAGTCTTTATTTAGCTACAGCAGCTCTGCAGGATTCGCCATGGAGGTCATTAGTTCACATTATGGTTGGGATGACATTTTCACATGGCCATATTAATGTTTCATGGTTATCCACAGAGGGTGGTGTCTGCAGTACATTGTTTAGTACAGTTAGATTTTGTCCTGTTATTACTGTATATTTTAGGTAAGAAATTATTGGCACCCTTGTTTGTACATTTATGCAGTTGCATTTCAGTGATTTTAGTTTAACATAAGAGAAAATTGACAAACTAGCAGTGATAGATACCAGGCCTTTGTCTCAGGAAACAATTTGGACTCCCTTTAGCCATATACTAAGGATGCTTAAAGCCAAATGAAAATAAGGGAAGCAACAGACCTGCCACAACTACTATTTACTGTGTAATTAGTTATTTAATTGAGATTTATTGCTAATCACTGGTACACATTGAGGAAGGGGAAACTGTTTCACACTCGTAGTCTCCAGTTAGGTCAAGTTACTGACACAGTCACAAACCCACCTCTACTTCTGCCTTCACCCACTATAATCAGCAAGAATATTTTGAAGCTGCTTTAATGTACATAACCTGTTCATCTAAAAGGAAAGTTTTCTTTTCCAGCTGTGGATGGGTGCTCACCCAAAGGGTGATGCCCAGATTAAAGATAACAGGATCACACAGACCACGCTGGGCCAGTGGATCGCCCACTTTCCTGCTTGCCTGGGCTCCAAGGTCAAAGACACCTTCCAGGGTCAGCTGCCCTTCCTTTTCAAAGTCCTTTCCGTCAATACGGCTTTGTCCATACAGGCCCACCCCAACAGGGTGAGTTCGCAAACACACATGTACACAGAGATCAGATTCTGCATAAGATGACTCATTATTCTGAACTGGGAACTTGTTTAGGAGGCATGTTTTTTAATGCAGAAAGAATAGCTACAAAACACAAAAATCAGCTATAGTTGCACATTATCATCAGTATCTTCTAAATGTAGGTTTAAGTATCATTAGTAATTACACCTAAGGAGCCTTGGAACCTTTGTGGCTATTTTATATACCACATGAAAATGTTTAACATGCCAGTGTTTGGTATAATTTTCTTCAGCACAACCTCGTTTTTTTTACCTGTCCTCTTTACTAACCCTCTTCCTTTTCTGTCATTGTGGTTTGGTCAGGACTTAGCTGCTCGTCTCCATGCTCAGTTTCCAGAGCACTATCCAGACAACAACCACAAGCCGGAGATGGCCATTGCACTCACCCGCTTCCAGGGTCTCTGTGGCTTCAGACCAGTGGAAGAGATCCTGGGATTCCTTAAATGTGAGTCCCAAAGTAGTGCAGGCTCTCTTAAGAGGATTTTGGATTATCTGCAAGAGATAGGAGCAAAAAATAATTTTAAATTAACAGTATTTTGGAATCAAGCTCATATATGTGTTATGTTGGATGATGAATGGATGTGAGGTGAAGCATTTTGAAGGATAATGTTACAAGAAAATCATACCGAGTTTTTTTTTTTTGTTTTTTTTTAACATGCGCATCCATCAGGTGTCCCAGAGTTCCATGCTCTGGTGGGAAACGAAGCAGCAGAAGAGCTGCGATGCAGTGTGGGAGATGTGGTCCGTACAAGCCAGGTGCTGAAGAAGTGCTTCACGAGGATGATGAATTGTGAGAAGAAGGTGTTTGTAGACCAGCTCAACATGTTGGTGAAGAGAGTCACTGAAGAGGGTGAGTGCATGGCTGCATGACGTGTGTGTATGAGAGTAATGTAGCATGTTAACCCGCGCTTTTCCCTGTTGAACTCTCTACTATAGTCTTATGGCAAATCGACTCTTTACATGAAGACATTGTACTTAATTCTGTTCTATAGTACACCGGCTGCCATAAGTTCTTTTAAACCATTTCTGAAATTGTAATAAGCAATCCATGATTTGCTGTGACTGTTATATAGTGAAAGTTGACTGCTCAATAACTGGCAGTAATCTTTTTATCTGATTATATTAAAATATTTTCTGTTCGTGAAACACATTTAGAAAAAATGTAGGTCAGTTTTTTTTTCTTCTTATTAACGTGTTTTTCTGATGTAGTCACACTTGTGGATATTTGACCCATGCAGGTGCAGCAGGGAAGGACACATCGAGCAGCAACGGTGACCTTCTGCTCCGTCTCCATTCCCAGTATCCCGGAGACATTGGCTGCTTCTCCATCTACTTCCTCAACCAAGTGGTCCTGGATCCAGGCCAGGCCATGTTCCTGGGGGCCAATGAGCCTCACGCTTACCTTTATGGAGGTCAGTAGGTGCTTTTCATTTACATTCATGAGAAATAAGAATGAGAACAACATCAAAGTGCGGGACTTCCTACACTGCTGAGTCTCCAGTGTCCCGTTCTGAATGAGAGAGAGGCAGCTGGTGAAAAGTACATAGCTTCATTTTTAGAAAAGGCTTGGTAATTTCCTAAAACAACTGCTGCAACTGTTGTTGGTGGATGTTAGATGTGTTTAGCTCACCTCTGTGTTTGGAAAATATTCTCTCAGTCCACCCACACATTCATCTTGCAGTTGAGTGCAAGTTATCACAAATTCATGACTGTAAAATCAGATAAAGCACTTGGACCAGTAGAATGTATTTCACATCACAGATTGTGTCCGACGTCGTCTGAGAGTCTATCTGAAGGAGAGTCGGCTGCCCTCTCTGCTTATTTAAAATATTTCCTTTTCTGTCTGTTCATCTATCTAGACTGTATCGAGTGTATGGCCTGCTCAGACAACACGGTGAGAGCCGGTCTCACACCAAAATACATCGATGTTAACACGCTGTGTGAAATGCTGAACTACAGTCCTGCCCCCGCCAGCTCCAAACTCTTCCCATGTGTCCAGGACGCTTCAGACCCTTGTGTGTCCCTGTACGACCCCCCAGTGCCAGACTTCACCGTCATGAGGATACAGGTAAGACACCTCAGGGACCTTGATGATGACACTACAGGAAGTTCACACCTGAATAAAAACTGTACGGTGATAGAAGTTAGTTACATTTTTTCCTCAATTTTTGACATTTCATGAATAAAATGATAAATAATTAGCAGATTGGCCCTGCCTTTTTATTTCCATTCATTTATTGTTTTACCTAAAATGTCATCCATCTGTAGATTGTTTAAAAACAGACTTGTCAGTGAATTTTGCATATATTGTATCTCTCATGAACTTGGCTTGTTCTATAACCTAATCAAACAGCCACTAGTGCATTCCCAGATTTGTGTTCAGCTTTAAAGTGTCCATTTATGTCAAAGAATTTTGCAAAGTCTTGTTAAGTTGCAGATGCATTCTCCCCTTGTTCCGTCCCGTCTTTTGTGCAGGTCCCAGCCTTGGTGAAGCAGTACACTGTGGCTCCAGTTGACAGCGCTAGCATCCTCCTGATCATCGAAGGGGATGCCACAGCAACCTCCGCCGCGGCACTCTCTGACATCACACTGAGGCGGGGCACAGTCCTGTTTGTCTCAGCCAATGAGAGCATCTCCCTGCACATCATCTCTCAGTCAGGAATGACCATATTTCGAGCCTGCTGCCTCCTGTGAGTCTGTTGCTGGCTGAAAACTCGTACTACCTGTTTGTTCCCTCTCTGGTTTGACTCAGCAAGGTCACTACATTATTGATTGAGCCCAATGGCTGACGTGCACTTTTTAGTAGGTAGTATGCTGAAGGAGCTTTGAGACACAGGGTGTCGATGCCTATCCGTGCCTGCTGCCCAGACCAACCCAAAATTAACCTTCCGACTGCTGTGTCACCTCTTTATACCAGCAGCAGTGTTCTTCAGCTTTAAAATCCAGCAGTAACCCAAAGCTGCTGGATTTTATTTGGTTTGGCTTTTTTTCCCCCCTGCCTGTAATGGTGCAAGTACAATTTCCCATCCTTTCCAGGAAAAGGGAAGAATGTACCCATCCCAAATTCTTGGTCAATGCTGCACACAATACTAGTGGCCAGTTTGTTAGATACATCTAGCTAAATCTAATGCAGTCTAATCAAACAGTCCTGCACTACTGTTCCAGAGAGGTGTTGATTCAACTGTATAGTCATTATACAGACAGATGTTTCCGTTATGACCCGGACCCTACCTCTTGCCCAATGTCAGATGGGATTGGCTCCAGCCTCCCAGCAACTCTATTCAGGAATAAGTGGTATAGATAATGGATGGATGAATGGATGTTTGTTATTCAGCCTAGCCTCATTACTATAAATGGACTGGACAAAATAAGAGAAACACCTGTCAGTATAACAGCAGCACAAACTGCAGCCTGATGATCGTACAGTATAATCAACGACTCTTTAAAACAGATTCAACAAAAACTGATCGTCACCTTCCTGAAGGACTGTTGTATTGGACTGCTGTAGCTTTAGCTCAGTGCACCTGATGAACTGTCAACACTGTCTGCAACACCGAACAGCAGCATATATAAATAAAATAAGTGCACATAACACTGGATCACCCTCATTGTGTTACTTATGATGAAGGTCAAGTAATGAAAATGTATTCTTGACCTTGGAAACCACAGTCATCAAAACAGTGTCCTAAAGATTATTTAGTAGCTGAGCTGACAATTTTAAATTTGAAGACGTAGAATTTCACAATACAGGGGAAAAAAATAAGATCACAGGATATAATGGAAAGAACCAGAACATCCACTAAATTAATCTAGTAGTGGAGATGTTTTTAAAAAAAGATTTTTTCTTGATAACTGACCAAGCTCAGCATCTGATAAAGGCCATGAATGTGTGTTTTCTTACTAGGAGCTGTTCAGTGCTGTGGACATTCTTACTTTTCATTCTAAGTATAACTGTAGAGTCTTATTTTTCAGTCTGAAATAAAGATGGCACAGACTAACAGCAACTTATTCAAACAGCAGGGTGGGGGATATGTTTACACTGGTGCAGTACAGCTCCAGTACTACGGTGCTGAGGACTGAGCATGTCTGTTTAATAAGCCAGCAGTCGTCTTCCCCCAGGGTCACTGGTGCAACTACCTGTTTTATCATTTTAACTTTAGCTTCAACGACACCTTTGGGAAAAATCCACTGTTAGTATATCAACAGTTGAGAGTATATAGTTAATGCTGAGATGCCTGTGCATGTTTGATTTAGAGTAGTAATACTGGGGAGGGACTTCTTGACTGTGATAATGTGACAGCAGTTGAATCTGAATGAGTTTACTGCCTTTAAACTGTTACCAGTGCATGTTTAGGATGTGGAAACTTCTCATCAAAGTAGTGAATGATTAAAACAGAAGCAAGCAAGACGGGCCACTGCCTAGATCCATCCCATGAAGCATGACTACATGGGAATCAGGAATGCATAGTGATTAAAACTCCTACTCCTATATAATTACCTCTGGCAAATGTTTTTTTCATGACATAACTCAAAAAATTATGACTGGATTTTGATTAAATCACACAGAACTATCAGATGTTGGTGGTGATCCAGGTTTTTTTAAAATTTTTTTTAATTCTTCACCATTGTGAGGTAGGACCAGTTTCAACAGTTTTGCTTCCAATTCCATACATAACGCCTACAATTCTTGGACAACAGTCGTGAGACAACATCCCCACAAGATCTACCGCACACCAAAATACGACCCAGATCCAAGTAATATTCCAGATCTGCTGATCCAGAATGTTCCCATTTATAGAGCGCACAGAAAACGAATAATGCTACAGACGTGCAACTGAGATCAAATTCTAGCTGAAACACTGCTGATTCAGTAAAGCGTCAACAGATTTGACGTATCGTCAAAAGTTACTGAACTAGATACTGAAGAAAACCGCCATTACTGAAATATTGTTTTCCTTTAATAACATTCAAACTGATATCAACGTTGGTTCCAAATACCAGGGGTAGGTTTTCATGGTCTAGGTGTCATATGAGGGTCAAACTATCATGGGAATTTTACTTTTGGGTGTAGTGGCATTATGGGGAAACTGGGCAGCCTTGGTGGAGGTTTGCTCTCTGAGTGCTGTCTAGTTAAAATGCTGCTTGTTGCACACTTGCATAACATGAATGAAGGCTGATAACTTCTCCACATCTTATACAGTACTACAATAAAATGCTGCATTCAGTTTTATAGTATTATAGGAATAAACATGTCTGTATTTGAAACCAAATTTGAGACTTTGTATGTTTTATTTGTACTATCCATCAATACATGACATTACATACTAAGAAAATAACCCTGAAATAGTACTGTGATACAAGCTTTTATCACAGGATGAGTGGTTTACCTTCATGATGACCACTGTCCAAAGTGGTACATTATTGCAACTACGTTTATTCAGTATGGTGCAAATTGCTGCAGAATCCTCTAGTTCAAATCATGGTCAATCTTAATTCAATTCAATTACTTAACCTCTAGAGTCCCTGCGTCCTCATATGAGGACCGCACAGCTTGGGTTTCCAAAGCTCAGGACTCTAGAGGTTAAAATCAGTCTCATGGATTGAAAAATTGTTACCTCAAATTGATCGCTTTAAATCTGTAAAACTGACTCCTTTATGTCAAATCTGCCATAATTTTAAAATGTTGATTTAGTGATGTAGTCTTGTAGAGGTCACAGTTACAGACCATGTTGTTCTGAAATTTGATTCAATTGTCAAACATCCTTGGCTCTAATCTTGTTTTAAGTCACCTTTTAATTTTTATACTGCAAGTACAGGACTTTGCACATAGGTTGTTTTGGATTTAGTTAATTCATATCCTTCAAATGCACATAGATCTGAAGGCCACAGTGTTTTACCTTCATTGTCTTTTTAACGATTATGATAATCCGTCTTGAAATTTCTGCCTAATGAGAACATGGTTTAACATTTTTGAATGTAGTGATGCTTTAGCATGGACCTGCAGAGAACACTATGTAAAAGTGGTTTAATAAAACCTTATTCTGTTCCTACACGGTCTGAACTGCTTATTTAATGTTTTGTGCCTATAAACTTTACAATACTCACTGTGGAATGGGCCGGATAGATGGACAACCTGAATACAAAATGCCTCGGGCCACAGCTATCACTGGCACCGAGGCATAAGAATATTGCCACATTGATTTTAGCCATTTCTTGCAGCACTGCTTGAAATATTTGTTTATATTTATCAAATATTAACCAGCGGTGATGTACATAATTTATGACACACTAAAATGATATACTGTATTTAATTTTTATTTATTTGCAGATTTATTCATGTCCAACAAAACTTCTTGATAAAACATGACACATTCAGAACGGAAGTACACTAACTATGTAAGGTAACTTTACAGTAGACATCAGTACCTACTGAAAGCTTATGGGCTGAACGTGAAATAAGAGAAATGCATCTGAAAATCCACCCACCATTATCTACATTCTCCCGGTTTAATAACAGACTTCTGAATCTTTTGTTAAAAAAAATACTCATTATGGACACAGACAGTTTGCTGCTCTGTTGTTACTGACATAAATGGCTGTATATGCAGCAAACACCACTCAAATTTTCATCTGAATATTCCCACAAAAAAATCTTAATACAGCTGCAATGGTCTCCAACCTGGTGGTAGTGACAATTCAAATGTCCAGGATGACAAAGCAAGTCAAGGTAGTGTATATGAACTAAAGGCCCTGTCAGACTACTGATGTTAAAGGTTTTGTAAACCATTAAGTTCTCCATCACGGTCCTCTGCTTTGCTTTCTGTGGCCTTCACAGTCTGCCTGAAGTGCTCCCACAGGAGGCGCTGTCCTGGTGGTTTAGCTGAGGCAGCTGTCACAGCTGGATTGTTCTACATGGTGTCCAGAGTAAATGTATGTCTACAGACCAAATCAGGTGTGGGCTGAAGCACACTATAAAGCGTCTGTAATGCCCGCACATCCTCCAAAGCATCATGGGCTTTGTAGTTCACACCAACCAGTTCCCTCACCAGATTCTCCTGACTAAAACTCTTGAGACAACGGTCCTTCAGCATCTCTCTGGATAGTGGTAGGGTGTCAACACAGCCTGCGATTGATGACTCAAACTGTGCCCTGAGGTTCAGTTTGTCAAGCGCTCGAGCTAGCACTGGACAGTCGAAGCGGCGAATGTTGTGGCCGATGACAAGTGGGCGACAGAGCATTTGAAGGAAGGCTATGAAGGACACCAGGACTTCTTGCAGGGAGTTTGTAAGGACAAGCTTGCGATTGAGGTACAGCTTCTGCCTGCGGACCCTGAAGCCGGTCACTTTGGCAGCTCCTCGCTCCATTCGACACTGAGGGACAGTGTAGAGGTTGAGTGAGTGGCCTCCACTCACTGCAGCCAGTTGCACGATCTCACAACTCTGACCTAATGAAAGAAAACTGTGCTTCAGAAGATATTTATCTGGAAAGACCTTCCAGATACTGGGTGTTCATGCAGCAAATCTGAAAACTCAGGTGAACTAATTGTAGGCTGAACCATAAATTGTTGTTGTAAATGAATCAACAATTTGGGGTGGGAGATATTTCTAAAATCATACTATAAGTCACACTGTGTTATGATAATATACAGTGTGGATATACAGTGGTGTAAACTTCATTTTAAAAGGGATAAAACTATCATTTGCCCATCAATTTTAGAAACTTTAGCAAATGTATTAAAATCAAAAACTGAAATCATTTGTAAAAGTATGAAGATGCTTTATTCTGTACTAGAAGCCTCTTTAACAGCAATTACAGCTTCGAGCCAGACTGGGTCAAATCTGAACAGAATTTCTGAGGATGTCATCAACTTTAATATGCATCTTCAATTTAAATAGATAATCCTACTAAGAAATCATAAAAACGCTCCTCGTGACTGCAGAACCTGTCTGGGAATCATCATGTTTTCGTCAGTATCAAAGTAAATTATTGATTATTGTCAATATATCCGGTATATATGGTACACAGTAAACAGGAAAGGCTAATGAAAATCTGAACATACTCTTCCAAAATGGAAACAAGCGTAGGCTAAAACGGGGCCCACGCTGCAGCCAGTGTAAACCAAAGTCCTGTCAGTCTATCAGGTAACACTGCCCCCTGGGGGCCAGTGTGCACT
>NW_018127887.1:5303271-5314135 GCF_001952655.1 Monopterus albus | reverse complement strand
TTATGACCGGAATTTGTTCACCTCGGCAGCTTTACGGTGAAATTTACGGTTGGAGTTAGGTTAGGTACTAGAATTAGGAATAGGGTTTATAGTCTTTCCATTAATGCATCTATAGTTGAGAGTTAACGTTAACCGTAATCGTAACCCAACTTCCGGGCGACAATGACAGGGAGCAAGTCTTGGTCGCAGTCATGTCCCTCAGACACATTGAAACGACACATACAATTATGCCCACATAAAATAAAAACAAGTGTGTTAGTTTTATCTATTCTAATAGATATAATGGCACGTAACGAATGAACTTACCCAGTCCCGTTGTTTCCAGGTCAAAGAAAACGAGGGACTGTTGAGAGTTTTCAGCTCCGAATGACTCTGAGTTCTGCATCACGCCACGACCTTCATTTATAAAATCAACCTGTAACACTTACATTTTGTAGAATAACCGTAACAAACGCGGGCTGGAGTCACTGGCACTCTGTAAATTAGCCAGCTACATGGAATCTGCACCCAGGTGCTCTTGAGGTGTTTTAACCGCCTGCAAGAGCTCGGACCGGAAAATCAAAACTTTCAAAATAAAAGTATGGCTTAAGACAAACACATGAAAATAAAATTCAACAACACACACCAGTCGCATATTTAACTATTATTCACATACAGAACCAAATATAGATCAAGAAATGACGGCAAAGACGCCATAAAAAGATCAGCACTTTAACAATACTTTATAAATGTGATGTTTTTAATATTTGAGAGAAGAAATGTTTATGTGTAAACAAACAAATATCTGCTTTAAGCACATTCAGAAAGGGATCAAATTTAACTCACCTGTCTTGGCTCATTCTAGGTAGTGATGTCCTACATTTCCCAGAATGCTCTGCAGCAAACCCTTGGAGAAATGGCTGGCTGTTGGTCATTAAGCAACACTGTAGGTAGATCGAGTAATAAAAATGATAGCAGAAAAAAAAACTGTTAAACAATACAATGCCTTGAAGTTGCTGGTCAACCAGGATTATTCTGGAGAGAGATTTCCCTGTTATTGCAAAATTTTGGTGCAACTAATATTTCAAAAATATCAAGTATAGCAGGATTAAATAAAAGTTTAATGATACTTGTGTGAAAACCTTGCTACAATTAACAGAATGACAACAAAGAACAACATGCAAGTATGAAATATATTACTTTATTAATTTATTAGACAACAAAATTACAAAACTAAATAATATCAAATCATTATCCGACATGAACATGGCATATCTTTCACTTTGGGGTGTAACATACATTATTTATACATTACATTATTATGTATTTCTGTTTATTTTATGACCAGAAATATAATTTATACCTCATTTGATTTGATTTTTTTGTAACTTTTTCAAAACATTGTTGTACTGAAGATACACTTCGAAATACTCCTTCTGCTAGGTCTCCACATTTTGTACAGCTCCTGCAGCATCCTGGCATCATCCACTGCATTATGGGCATTGTAGGTTTTTCCCAGGAAGTGCTGGACCATATACTCCTGAGAATAACTGCCCAGACCACGAAACAGGTTCTTGCTTAGCTGCAAGGTATCCAGAAATCCAGACACCACCTGTTGGAACTCCTGCCAGAGCGAATATTGCTTCAGCACTCTGGTGAGCACTGGTATATCAAATCGCAATGCACCATGGGCCACCAGCAACACAGGGCGGCGGAAGGACCGAAGGAAGGCGATGAAAGAGGTGAGAGCCTCAACAAGAGGGGTGGTGTCCACTGGGGCCCCGCGGAGCAACAGGCGGTCACCGCTGACAGTGAAGCCCGTGACCCGGGCTGCGCTCTCAGTGAGGGCGCGACGGGGGAGAATGTAGACATTAAAGGCCTTCTCTCCACAGACGGCTGACACCTGGATGATGTCACACACTGCAGTGTCTGGAAGAAGAGGAGGGGCAGATTACAGGAGGAGAGGAGAACAGAAAGAGAAAATATACATAAAGATAGGATGCAATAGCTAAAATGATAAAGCCACTGCTTGCTGTTGTGCTTTTTTCTTAGCAGAGATGAACTGACTGTGTGATGTGATGGTAGGTGATATGACAATAGCAACTGTTACCTTTACACAGAGCCAGTCTAGCTGTTTCCCCCATTTCCTTGCTTCATGCTAAACTAAGCTAATTTAGCTTAATATATAGTTTACAGAATTGTTTTAATCTAAATTCTCATCCATGCCAAACTCCTCCTTTAAACCAAGTGATAACAATGGGCACTGTTTATACTTTATCCTCATATTGTTAATCACAGTGGTGGAAAAGTACTCAGATTGTTTATTTAAGTAAAAGTAGCAATACCACTGTGTAAAAATATTCTGCTACAAGTAAACGTCTTGAATTGGAAGTAAAAGTACAAAAGTATTAGCACCAAAGCCAAAGTACTCATTATGCAGAATGGGACATTTCACATTAATGTAGCTATATTAATGGATTATAACTTTTGATGCATTATTGTACATATCAAGGTGGAGCTAATTTTAACAACCTTTTATACTGATATAGTAATTTGAAGCACTGCTGGGTAACTTGTGAATTTGCCATCAGGGATCAATCGTCTTCTGATTATACGGTGTCTAATTTTATTCATCTGATTCTAAAAAGTAACTAAAGTAATCAAATGAATGTAGTGGACTCAAAAGTACATTATTTGCCTCTAAAATGTAGTGAACCCAAAGTAGGATATAGCAGAAAATGCAAATACTCAAGTAAGGTACCTCAAAATTAGATGTAGTGTAATAATGCAAGCAGCAGTAACTCTGGGGAACAGGAACAGTGTTTGTACATTCACTCACTACAGTCATAGAATGCACAACATGCCGGGTGAGTTTCAGTGACAGTGTCTCTCTGTCAGCACCTGTGGAGTGAGCTGCTAATGCTTTGTGGTCTCTGCTTTTTGTTCTGGGTAGGCGGTGCCTTCTGTTCGCCACGCTCATGCTAACTGCACATAAAGTTTTCTGTTGTAAAGTCCTGCCAGGCGAGTGAGTGAGTCAGTGCACACACCCATACGCAATCAAAACCACAAACTCACACACTTGGCTCTAAAGTAACAATGAAATGAATCCTCGTAGCCTGTAATTTTGGTCATGTTGTTGCTTAAGGACAAAATGACAGGAAGAGTAATTTCAACTGGCATACTTAAAAACCATTTCATTATTCAGTTGGTCTTTGAAACTGAAAAATGCTCATCATCATTTAAAAGAGCTGTTTAATAATTTGCCTTGCACTCATCTGATCTATTGTTATATACAACAAAATTAGTGATTTAAAGTAGCTGCTGGTTTTGCAATCCAACCTTAAACTTGCCAAGCTCACAGGAGTCTGCATTCAGTATTTGAGTATATGCAATATTTGTAGAATGTGTGTGATAATTCATTCTGTAGTCTGCAATTTCTTTTTAACAGAGGCGCCATGCTGCAACCACAGGAAGAGCATTTCTTAATTTGCGGTAGTTCCACACAGAAGCCTGCCCTGTTGTGCAATCTGATTGGTTAATAAAGTCAGTCGGGTGTAATGGTAGCCCAACCCTTTGTCTAACCAAGATGTAAGCTTTAATTTCTCAATACAATAAACATAACTCAGACTGTGTGGGAATAGAAACCAACAACAATAGAAACTGAAACAGACTTTACATCCTTATTATGAAAAGGTTCCAGCTGATGGAGGACTGTGAACAGGTGGAGTTTCAGACTGGGCTGATAAAAACAAGTATGGTTAACAATTAATTTTTATGTAGCTACCAAAGGAAACGCTGGAGATACTACACTTTATCTAATCAGTAAAAGTCTCACTTCAAACAATGGTGGAAAGAAACTAGGTACATTTATTAAAGTACTGTACCTATGTACACTTTTCAGGTATCTGTACCTTACTTGAGTATTTACATTTTCTTCTTACTTCACACTTTGGGTTCACTAGATTTTAGAGACATAATGTACTTTTGAGTCCACTACATGTATTTGATAACTTTAGTTACTTTTCAAAATTAGATGAATAAAACAGAACACAGTATAATTATAAGACTGTACTGATCACTGGTGGGAACTTCATAAGCATCAACATCATATATTATATATTATAGTATACTATGATACTTTTGTACTTTTACCTAAGTAACATTTGAATGGAGGAGTTTTACTGGAAATAGAGTATTTGTAGCTACACTGTGGTATTAGTAGTTAGTTAGTGAGGAATCTTCTTCCACAGCTGGTAGAAAGTAACTAAGTACATTTACTCTTTCAAGTACTTGTAAATTCCACTAAGTAGACCTTGTTTTTAGATGAAAGCTAATTTTCCAATATTATTACAATATTAATAAACAGACAATAATAACATGAAGTTAATGTTACCTAATCCAGTTGCCTCCAGGTCAAAGAAAACGACGGCTCGGTCATCAGACATCTAGAAAATTTCACAATAGAGACATTTTGGGTCAGGCTTTGACGAACCGATAAAGTCATGTCTAACAATTTTTTAAAAATTGACATTCTGTATTCAAACTGACTAATCAAAAGAAACAGTACTTATATGAGATAAAGCGAGAAACTGTACAGTTAGTAAAATGGCAGTATAAAGAATAAACCCACCGTGCTCCAGTCGGACTTGGTGTCACCTGAGAGCTGTGACAGACTGCACGCGGATCAACTGTAAGACTGAAGTCATCCGGAGGTGAATCACTGTCACAGCGTTACAAAACCTACATACACGCAGTTTTCTACTTTCATTTTGGTGAAACAGAAACTCTCCATATTCTCTTTTCTTTCTTTTTCTTCTTCCAAAGAAACGTTTCTGCTGCCCTGCTCGTCGGTCGATGCGCCGCAGCTGCGAAACAAAAGGTATTTTCGGTGAAACCTTCCCCGTTGTTCGTGTGGTTTCATTTTAGCAGCGGTGGCTGTCCGGAAGAAGAAGAAGCTTTTGTTTTGGTTACGCAACATAGGAATGGGCTTCCATAACATAGAGAAGAATAAAGAGGTTCAAAAGAATAAAAGTCGTCACATTATAATAAAAAAAATGTTTGACAGATGGAAATAGTAGCTACAGAAACATCACACTCATTTTACTACTTAATTAAAAGTGCTGTTACGCATAATACATTATACTAAAGCAAAAATTAAAGGGATCAAATTAAATAGTATAAGATGAAATGTAAAAAATACAAAATTGGAAAATATGGGATATATATATATATATATATATACATATATAGACCACATCATGTTATAACCACACCACATGTGAGTGTTGTATTTAGAACAACAAGAGCTCAGACTGTTTTACATACACACATGACCCATACACATTTAAATCTATTCAAATAAATAAGCAGCTCAAACTTATAGCTTCAAAATTAACAATAACAATAAAATGAGGGTACCACAGACAGACTGTCTACTGAGAAACACTGCAGTGATTCCATGTTAGATAAATATACTATTACACCACTAGTGCAGCAGTAATTTGTTTGTGCGTGTGCATGGACTGGTCTGTGTCACTGCATCCATTCCTGTTTTTTCGCTGTTCCACGGACCAACAGCTGGTGGCAGTAACATGCAAAGAAAAAAAAATACAACAATGTGCCAACAAAGAAGCTGAAGAAGAAGACTGTGCAGAACTCAGTTTCAAAGTCACCTATGCAAATATTTGAAGAGTGTAAGTTTTCTTTACAAGAAAAGTCCACAGGACATCTTGAATGAAAAGCTCAAATGTGCGATGTCCCAACAAAGACACACAAATATCAGCCTCACAAAATATTACACAACAAATTTTTGTTTGGCTGCAGTTTTGTTTTTTTAATAAGCAGATGATTTTCCCTTGTAAAGTATTTTTTCTTACAACCATAGACATTTTTATCATTAAAAAAGAAATAAAACACAAATTGCACCTTGTACATAATGATGTTCAGAATGGCGTGGACAGAGACACAACGCTTTTCTTTTCTTTTTTCACTTTGGAGCACAAACATGACAGATGGAGTGGCCTGTTAAAATGTCACCATGATTAATAGTAGATAATGAACCGTACACAGGATAATATATCCTTTTATAACACCTTTTCTTTGAAACCAATGTACACCCCAAAAGCATGGTCATAAATAGTACATACACTGTGTGCAAAAGAGGAACAAAAACAACCAGAAAAAGCAGAACATGCCTTCCAGTGACAGGTACATACACTTTTTTTTTTTTTTTGCCTTTGCAGAATGCCATAGGATCAGCCAGGACATGTACAAATAGTTACTTTACCAGGAATCAGTTTTGTACTTTCAGCTCGTTTCTGAGCACTTTACACTGTAAAAAGACAACACGCTGCAAGTCCCCACACCTGTATGAAAACTGATATTAGCACAGTTCTCACCGAGATATCCAGCTTCAAGAAATTAAGATTAACACTGTGTTTGTGATCAGAGCAAAGATCGCCCAGAAACAGTTGATCACAGATGCAGTACACAAGGAGAGATATTGCAGCTTTACTATAGTGACATCATTGCTGTCAAGCTACTGAGTAGGCCCATGAAACTGAATGTTACACCGACTGTTTTGATATTATATGGACACAGACAGCAAGAGTAAGAATATGTAGAAAGATGTGGATCATCTGAGTTAGTTGCTACTTGCTTTTTTCTGGTTAATAGGCAGATTAAATGCTACTTTTCACAGCCAGAGCCGGGAGATAAGTGAAAGAGCTACTGTTATGTTTAATAAAAGAGAAGAAGAAGAAGAAGAAGAAAGTATTTTGGACAGCTCAGAGGACAACATGGCCAGGTTGAGAGTGTGAATGAGTCAAGAGTGTCCCTACAGGTGCAACAAATCTCAGACTAATAGTTTTAGTGTCACTTGATGGTTGCAGAGACTTTTTTCACTCTTACGTGCAAGAAGCACAAGTTTTGGGAAACTGTGTGAGCGCAGTGGCAGAAATGATTCAGTCATTCAGGCATGCATGGAAACGGACAGGAAAGAAAAAATGGCTTTCATCTGAACAAAAATGAAACAATATTGATGACAAAAACATTGATATTAACATCTATAACACATCAATAATATATATAAAAAAATTCAAGTCCTGATGTAGTAATACTGATGTTTCTGAATAAAACAGAAGGAAAACAAAAGCTTGCAGGGCAAGGCAGATACAAAACACTTATGGCTGACTGACATTTGACACATCAGGTCAAGTACATCACACCCTACATAGTGCAGATGCTTTTCCTTCTACTGCTTCTTAAGGGTATCACCAGAGGAACCTCAAAAGTGGCTCTATTCATTGTGAAACAGCACAAAAAAGACAGGAGAACAAAACCACCACAGAAACAAAAGTGGAACCTGAATCCAGACACTTTGCTAAACAAGAAATAGAGACAATAATCAACCATGGACAACCAGGAGCAGCACTGCAGTTTCATTCTATGTACATTTTTCCTCTGTAGCATAATAATAATAATAATAATAATAATAATAATAATAATAATAATAATAATAATACAGTTATAACATATTTCTGTACAGTTTCTTCAAACTAATGTAAGAAAAAGTGGGATGGAGAAGCATGCAGCCTCTTGGCTGGTGTGTCCTGTGTAAACATTAAAAGCAGACTTAGCCTGGCACTGGTTACAGACAAAATGTCCGCCAGTACAGTCAATATGGCTACATCTCTTCTGAGTGGCTTTAACCACCTGCCCACATGCTGAAAGCTAAAGACGGGGCACTGTAGGACTAGGCTGTGCAGGTGTGGGGTTTTTTGTCTCATCACCTGTCCTTCCCTTCTTCTTCTTCTCTCTCCTGTGACCGACCCCTGGTACTTCAGCAGGGGTCAAACAGCACTGTGATCAGAAGTTTAACAAACATGGCTGAACAGGTAACTTCAGTTTTTTGCTCTTCACATTTGTTGTCTGTTTCCTCCTTTGACCACCTGTGTTGTCCCTCTGTGTTATATCCCCAGTCTCCTCTTATTTTATTCCCACATCTTTTCTGCTTTGACTGGACCAGGGTAGGAGGGGGATGGGCACTGAGGAGGGGCAGCAAGCAACACTGGGCACAAACCTTGCCCTGTAACCAGCCTTGTCCCACTCCGGACTCTTCCTCCTCCCCATTTTGCACACCCTCCTGCACTCAAACAGTGGTGCTTCTTCTTTCCTCAGCTTCACACCATGAATTCATTGCTGCCGTACAGAACCAGCTGCTGTGGCCCCGAGCTGAAGTCCGAGTCCCTCCGGTGACCTCCTGATGGCTCGCGTGGTGAGCTGCGGCTCAGCCTGAGCCTGTGTCTTGTCTTGCTGTCTCTGTGGCCACCCTCTGCCTCTGCCAATGGGGCCCCCAAACCGCAGGAAGTGAGCAAAGGCCCGGAGGAGGAGGAACGGAACCGGTAGTGAGGGGATGGAGAGCCAGAAGCATTGGAGGAGAAAGAGGAAGAGGGGTGGTAGGAGGAGGAGACTGTGGAGGTGGAGTCTACAGAGTCCTGGGAGTTAGGCTGTCGCCACAGAGCTCGCCTGCTTTTGGGCTCAGACTTTCTGGAGCGGTAAGTACCGCACTCTGTGGAGGGAAGCGCAGCAGCCATGGCAGAGAGGTGTTAAGGACACACTTAACAACACTCATCCAAACAATGCCACTGAAAAAGGATCCAAGCATGAGGAGCTAGTGGACACACACACACACATACCAGAGGGATAGGAGGTGGCTCCCTCTGTCTCCATGGTGATGTTTTCCGAGCTGTCTGCTGTGCCAATGGAGGCTTCAGATTCAGGAGTCTCATCATCGGATGATCGGGGCTCCAGGATCAACATCTCATAGGTCAGCTCCTCTCTGCCAACACACACACACAAATTAACATTCAGGTGGTGCTTTATCCAAATTAACTTTGGGCCTTTATCATAGCAAACAACTTTGTGTGTCCCTGAAGTGATCCATATAACACACATCTGGTAGGTAATACCTAGGACTGAACAGACATTTACAGCTACCAGTCCTCACTGGAACAGTAATTTTTTAAAAATCTGTAGAGGTTTACTGAGTGATGCATCTGCCAAAATTAATCTTGTGAAAATCTGTGGATGTTACAGTTGAAGAATTCAGGTTAATTTGCTACCATTTTAAAACTGGATATTTATTAAGTTTCTTTTTGTATCTCCTTTATGCTTTCGTAGCTTTACAGAAACTTTTCCCCACTTACGTCACACAGTATAAACCTTAGTACCTTTCCTTCTGCAGACTTTCAATCTGCTCTGTGAGGATTTGCTCTTCTTGCTGCATCGCCATCTGCTGCTGCTCACTGAGCCCAGCTTCTGCTCCATCATCTCCTCCTCCCCCTGCACTCTCTCCATCCACCACAGGGGGGACTCTGGGGCTGAGAGGAGGCGAGAGTGTGTGGGCACTGGGTTGCCGAACACGACCTTTACTCTACAAACACACACAAACAAAATTGCACAGAGTGAGAGAGTGTATTAATGGTGGTTTAACAGTGATAATCAGTTTACCGCTGACAGCCACAGGAGTGGAGCACAGACAGCAGACCCGCTGTACACATGGTTGGATGTTTTGATCACATACTAACTACATATACACATGATGCTTTAACCATGATTGACATCAGCCTAAGAAACTATGAGTTCTGTTGAATATCACGGGAACACACACAAACACACCCACTACATACGCACACACTCACAGGTACAGTAGGCATTACCTTAAGTTTAGCTGTGTTAGGCTGCATGTTAATCAGTTGTGAAGCAGAAACAGAAAGCAAATAGCAGTCAGTAGTGTAAGTGGAGCTAATAGTCTGAGTGTTGCTCTCTCTGCGTATTTACCACATACATTAACCAAAGACAAAACTACAGCAGAAGTTGCACTGGACCATTCTCTTTGCTATAAATAGATTATACGTTACTGATTTTACAAATTTTTGTCCAATACAAGAAAGAGTAACCTTCATTTGTCCCACTAGAACAATGACTAGCTGTCAAAAAGGATGTTAGTGTTTGTTTTACTACAGAAACCTCGTAAAGACAACCCAATTCTTCTGATAATTAACTTCACACAGACAAAAGAGACACATAATGAGGTATTATTTATCTAAATGTGCAGGTATACTTTACATTAGTACAGTACTGTTGGAGGAAACTAGGTAAATTAGCATTTAGACTTATTTTATAGTGTCAGTTAACTAAGTTTTAGCATAGAAATTGTACCTTTATAAAAATCAACTTAATGGTTAATGCTCAGTTTAGTGGGCATTTGTTAGTTACCAGTTAGTAACTAGCAAATTCATTTTTTTAGCTAGAGCCTATCTGTTGGTTCACCAGCAAAAATGTGACCAAGTTAACTTAAAGAAGCAAGCCTGTCCCAAGTCTTGAGATATAAAGCAATCAAGTCCAAGTCAACTTCTCAGCCTGAAGGGAATGTTTGCTGCACAAAATCTGGCCTGAATAATAGCAATGTAATGGTAGCACATCTTATGTGAAAGCCAAAGGTATTTATACGCTAAGTAAATCCATAACGGATCGACTTCTTGTTCAGTACATTTCAGTTCTCACAAGTCTCAAGTAATTTGAACAGTACATTACAGTTCGTACAAGTCTCAAGGCAATAAATGTAACAGCGGTAAGGCTTTAGTCCAAGCAGATATTATCTAAGAACATAATCAGAACAGTGCATGTTGGACTCCGGCAGGGCTGCCCTTTGTCACCGGTTCTGTTCATTATTTTTATGGACAGAATTTCTAGGTGCAGCCAGGGGCTGGACGGAGTCCGGTTTGGAGACCACAGGATTTCGTCTCTGCTTTTTGCAGATGACGTTGTCCTGTTGGCTCCATCAAACCAGGACCTCCAGCATGCACTGGGGCGGTTTGCAGCC
>NW_018127887.1:5279039-5302752 GCF_001952655.1 Monopterus albus | reverse complement strand
CCCCCGGAGGAGCTGGAGGAAGTGTCTGGAGAGAGGGAAGTCTGGGCATCTTTGCTTAGACTGCTGCCCCCGCGACCCGGTCTCGGATAAGCGGAGGAAAATGGATGGATGGATGGATAATCAGAACAGTGACAAAATGATTACTAACATTGCTCATGTGAAATTCACTCTTTAACTTCGTAGTGTGCTTGATGAAGGCCACATTACATTACCTTAATAAGACAACATCATGCTAATTTCAGAGTATATATAGATGTTACTTTGAATTCTTCTTCACTTACCATGAAAGCAGAAAAATGAACTATTTCAAAAAGGTCGATTGAGAACCTTACAAAGGATTCATTCTATTAATCGACAAAACCAGTCAACTAACCAACCTGTAACAAATCAGCAACAAACAGCAGAGAGCTAGTTTACAGACAGATGTGACGAGTACCATGACTGGATGTTACAGACAGTACGAGTGCATGAATCAAATAGACTGATGGACAAGACGAGTGGTTGGCGGGCACATGGAGTGAGAAGGGAATACATACCGGGGCAGCAGTGCAGGTTATGCTCATAAACCTAACAGCAATAAGTACAGGTTTCTGGAAGGAATGGAGGAAGGAAGGAAGGACAGATTAGGGTTATGGGGGCAGTGAGGGTAAGTGGTGTGAAAACGTGTTTGCCCCCTTACTGATTTCTTATCTTTTTGCATGTTTGTCATACTGTAATGTTTCAGATCATCAAACAAATTTAAATATTAGTCAACGATAACACAAGTAAACACATCATGCAGTTTTTAAATGAAGGTTTTTATTATTAAGGGAAAACAAAATCCAAAACTACAAAGCCCTGTGTGAATAAGTGTTTGCCCCCTAAACCTAATAACTGGTTGGGCCACCCTTAGCAGCAACAACTGCAATCAAGCGTTTTCGATAACTTGCCATGAGTCTTTTACAGCGCTGTGGAGGAATTTTGGCCCACTCATCTTTGCAGAATTGTTGTAAGTCAGCCACATTGGAGGGTTTTCGGGCATGAACTGCCTTTTTAAGGTCATGCCACAGCATCTCAATTGGATTCAGGTCAGGACTTTGACTAGGCCACTCCAAAGTCTTCATTTTGTTTTTCTTCAGCCATTCAGAAGTGGACTTGCTGGTGTGCTTTGGATCATTGTCCTGCTGCAGAACCCAAGTTCGCTTCAGCTTGAGGTCACAAACGGATGGCCGGACATTCTCCTTCAGGATATTTTGGTACACAGCAGAATTCATGGTTCCATTTATCACAGCAAGTCTTCCAGGGCCTGAAGCAGCAAAACAGCCCCAGACCATCCCATTACCACCACCATATTTTACTGTTGGTATGATGTTCTTTTTCTGAAATGCGGTGTTACTTTTACGCCACACATAATGGGACACACACCTTCCAAAAAGTTCAACTTTTGTCTCGTCTGTCCACAGAGTATTATCCCAAAAGTCTTGGGGATCATCAAGATGTTTTCTGGCAAAACTGAGACGAGCCTTTATGTTCTTTTTGCTCAGCAGTGGTTTTCGTCTTGGAACTCTGCCATGCAAACCATTTTTGCCCAGTCTCTTTCTTATGGTGGAGTCATGAACACTCACCTTAACTGAGGCAAGTGAGGCCTGCAGTTCTTTGGATGTTGTTGTGGGGTCTTTTGTGACCTCTTGGATGAGTTGTCGCTGTGCTCTTGGGGTAATTTTGGTCGGCCGGCCACTCCTGGGAAGGTTCTCCACTGTTCCATGTTTTCGCCATTTGTGGATAATGGCTCTCACTGTGGTTCGCTGCCGTCCCAAAGCTTTAGAAATGGCTTTATAACCTTTTCCGGACTGATAGAGCTCCATTATTCTCTTTCTCATTTGTTTTTGAATTTCTTTGGATCTCGGCATGATGTCTAGCTTTTGAGGATCTTTTGGTCTACTTCACTTTGTCAGGCAGGTCCTATTTAAGTGATTTCTTGATTGCGAACAGGTGTGGCAAGAGAAATTGAACTCAGGTGCGATAAACCAGTGTTTTGACAGGGGGGCAAACACTTGTTCACACAGGGCTCTATAGTTTTGGATTTTGTTTTCCCTTAATAATAAAAACCTTCATTTAAAAACTGCATGATGTGTTTACTTGTGTTATCTTTGACTAATATATAAATTTGTTTGACGATCTGAAACATTACAGTGTGACAAACATGCAAAAAGATAAGAAATCAGTAAGGGGGCAAACACTTTTTCACACCACTGTAAGCATGGATTTGATGATTTGCTGGGTAAAAAATGTCCAGACATTTAGGCCATAATGGAACTAAATGTGAATGTAAAGTCAGAGTTTGTTAAGACATCTAAATCAAGGCTGGATTACCAACCCATTTCCACTCCATATTAGCTGGTTTTATATATTTTTGCACCACTGGATGCTATGGATTGCGTCTTTCTCTGTATAAAAGAAAACATATTTGAAAGTCCATAACAGCTATTTAACAGTTAGCATAACCTTAGCTAAAAGAAGAGTAAGAACATACATTAACAACAGAGAGGTTATTATTCAGCAATGTTAAAATGTTCTTATAAAAGAGACACATTTTATTTGATTCTGTATATGAAGTTCCTGTCCTGTTGTGTACATTTTTGAGTAAATCCCTTTGAATGTCTAAAACTCTGTTGATGAAAGATGTAAATAAACAGAGGAATGAACTCCTGCCATGGCCGTGTGAAAACCATGCCAGCTCCTCATGGAGTTGAAGACTAAGTGAGAGGAACAAGTAGGAAAGTGTGTCAATAAGGATTAATTGTCTTCAGAATGATGAGTAGCATGTATCTTGGCACAGGAGCCTGTTCTTGGATGACTGACAGCAGCTACAGTCTGGTCTTACCATAGACTTCCTGATGTGAGTCAGTCTGCTCTTGGCTTTACTCTCAGCAAACTCCAGACTGCTGATGTCCTTCAGGCAAGCTTTGTACTTGCTCATCTGCTCATTGATGATCAGCTCCACGCACCTGCAGGGGAGACATTTTAAAGCCAGAGTCCCAAAGAATAGGTTTGCCTGTTCTCAAACTTTGTCCTTAACATTTGAGAACAGGCAAAAAGCAACCAGTCAACATCAGGACATTAAGTAACCTGTGTTACACCACTTAAAAGAAATTGGTAACATTAGATCATCAAAACATCTGTTTTGTCACTGCCTGAATGGTTAACTTAGTTTTTATGTTGTGCGAGGCCACCAATAAGAAGTAATGTACCTAAACATTTATTAAAACAGAAATGAAAGCTGTAATGTGGAGCATTTCTGTGAAAATGTTTGAAATATACACTCTTCTTATCCATAATGTTTGTCTGTTGCAGGCAGCTGTCTTGTTTACAAGTCTTATTTGGCATGCCAAAGAACTGCAAAAATATAGCGTATGGTTAAGGAAGGTGGACGCACGCGGTGGTCTTGCTGATGTCTTGGACGCTCTGCAGTGGGTCGATGGTGTCAGGGCAGCGAAGGATGCAGGGAGCGAATACGATGGCGAGGGCGTTGGCTGACATCCTGTTAGTTTCCTCCTGCAGGGCGATCCTGTAACACAGGACAGTATAACCCTACTATTCCCAACAAACACAAGACTGAGAGCATGGTATGTGATGGGGATGGATAATCCAATGTGTCTGATAAGTGATGAGAAAGAAACAAAGAACCTGAAACCAGAGCTTCAGAGATATAAAAAAGCGGACAGCACAGGCAGAAACATGATTCGGATCTTGTTTCAAATAATGATGTTCATACTCAGGGTCTCTTGCCTGGGCTCTACTGTTGATGTCAATGTTTATCTCATCACTCACCTGACCAGATGGAAGATAAGGCGCTCTAGTGTGCTGAGGTGTGTCCTGCTGAGCTGATCGATCATCGAATACACCCTTTGAATCACCTCCCGCTTGTCTGGTTGACCTGAGAAGAAGAAAAAAGTATATCAGACCACAGAGTTCAAGCACCTTCTGAAACTGACTCTCAGCTGGAGGAACCTCTATATTGACAAACAGCAGTAAGGAGTCACTGAAGGCACTAATATGTGCTTACCCATGGCCCTGAGGAACTCCTCGTACAGGTAAAAGGTCATGAGAGGGCTGGGCAGGTCACGGAGCCACTGTTTGAGAACGCTGGCAATGACGTGGATGTTGTAGTCATCCAGGTTCACACTGCTCACATCTGGAAAAGGACAACACATTGAGGTGAACTAGTTCAACATTCTCTCCCTGTTTCTCTTTTTTCAGCCATGCTCCTGGGATGGAAATGTTGGTGTGTCAGCCACATAGGTCCAGACTGAAATAGCTCAGCAACTATTTAATGGATTGCCAGGAACGTTTGAAATGGTGTTTATGGTCCCCATAGAATGGATCCTACTGGTTTTAACACACCATGATGCTGATATTTTCTGTTCTGAGTGAAATGACCTAACTATTTAATGGATTCCCATCAAATCCATTAAATAACCACTGCACCACCCCCTTCAAGTAGTTTCTCAATTTAATTGCTTTTATTTGTCTTTGTATGATCCTTTGTGTTAAATGTCTTTGCACAATCTAAAATTGCTTTCATAGAAGTAGCACTTATTGGAAGTGCACATCAGATGTAAGAAATCTAAAAATGTTTACAAAGATGACATTAAACATTTATCATTTATTTTTTCTTGGTTTGGGATCCTGCGCAGTTTTACCCGTGTCCAGCCCCTGACGGAGTTCCTTGATCTTATTGGTGGAGCCTGACTTTCTGTAGATGCCCTCTGTGTACAGGCCATGCATCTCGATGTAGTTGATGAGTTTCTCCACCAGCTGGGGCACCGCCCGCTCCTCGCTGGTCAGACGGGATAACTCCACGCCAAACTGTCGAGATGAGAGCTCTGGATCATACTGGTATACAAAAATAAAAACACAGAAACACACCCCATTAAAGTGGGTAGTCCCTGACCATGCAATCAATAATGTAGTTTCACTGTAGGAATCAATGTCTAAAAACACATTTCCATGTATTATTTGTTGTTTGTGAATAATCTAATTCATACAAATATATATACTATTTTGAAAAGCCAAGGTGACTTTCAGGATTAAAATGGTGCCCAGTCAGTCTATCCACCCCACAACAGTGGTCCTCAGGTTCCTACTTAGTCAGATTAGTGATTCCTGGGTCACAGTTAGTTAAAAACTACTGATCTTTACCATGGTTATCAAATTTGCATGCACAAACAACAGTAATAAGAAAATTCAACAATCTTACAAATTATGTCAGAAATACAACATTTTGAAGACACTAAGTCACAAAGTACTGTCAATTATGAATAAAATCAATAAATCAAGAATCGTGTTTTCAAAAGTGATTAAACTTAGGTGCTGCGGTAGCCATAGCCATTGTTCTCTGTTGACAGTGACACTGCAGCCCGAAACAAGAAGCCATAAGGACAAAGAAAACTCCGCTTACCTTTTTACTGCACTTGGTCGTCATCTTGGAGCAACACTTCCTGTGGCAGGCGTAGCGACACACTGCAGGCAACAAAACAACACAATCAGGCTGATGGCAGCCTGCAACCTCCTCACGATACAATGATGCAACAACAGCTGCAGTCAGTCAGAGCTCAGAGGCTGAGGCAGGCAAACACGGAGGCATCAGAGTTTGTCTGTGCCATGAAAGTGCAGAAGCAGCATTGTAACTAGATAGAAGATAGATTTATGAAAGAAGTGGAAGGTTTAATCAAATCTTTCTGACACTAAAAGAGGCAGAAGAAGTGAGTGAGTTTTGTGAGTATGAATGTGGAGTGTGTGTGTGTGTGTGTGTGTGTGTGTGTGTGTGTTTGGAGAGGGAGGGAGCGTAATATGCTATGTGGTTGGAAATAAAAACTACACACAAGAACATGAGTGTCTGTTGTAAGTGAGTTAGCAGAACATTAGGTACAGCTGGTCGAGAGTATATTTGTTTGTGAAATACAGGGCAGAGTTACAGATCTTATCAGCCTGCTGAAGATAGGTGAAAAGTATCACCAGAATAGATGTTTTTTTGTTTTGATTTTCCCATGAAGTAACTTTATTTAGACAGTTTTAACAAGACCAATATTCATATTAGGTTTATATTATTGATGATATTTTTTAGCATGCGACAGTAATCCTGGTTGTTTGTTTTATGTTTACAGTTATAGAAATTTTTTCCTCCATCTTCTTGACCAGATCTCTTGATAGAGAAGCTGACCTGAAGACCTGAAGTGGTCGTCCAACATCAGTGCCATCATCAAAAAGGCACAGCAGAGGATGTTCTTCCTGCGCCAGCTCAGGAAGTTCGACCTGCCCCAGGAGCTGCTGATACAGTTCTACAGAGGAATCATCGAGTCTGTTCTCTGCCCCTCCATCACTGTCTGGTTTGGCTCAGCAACCAAACAAGACAAGTACAGACTTCAGCGGACAGTCAGGACTGCAGAAAAGGTCATTGGTGTGAGCCTGCCTTCCATAGAGGACCAGGTCACTGTGCACCAAGACAACCAGGCACAAGGACAGTTTCTTCCCCCGAGCTGTCACTCTGATTAACACATAACCCACGACAGTATGACTGGACAATAACCCTCAGTGAAATACCTGTAAATATACATTGTACAGATTATACAGATCCGTACAGGTTTCTGCTTTTAAGTACTCTATTTTTATTCTATTTTATCTCTCTTCCTAATGAACACTCCTTTGTCTGTTTGCATTGTTTATTGCCTGTTTATACTGTTTATTTTGTTATACTACACAGCCTTATGTTGGTATATTGTTTACTTGCCCCCTGCTGTTGCCTTGTATGGGGACATGTGCATGCACATTGAGAGCTGTTGTACCAGAGTCAAATTCCTCATGTCCAACACACCCGGCCAATAAAGCTGATTGAACACAGAAAAAGAAAGAACCAGTTGAATTGAACTAAAGTGTTTTTATGTTTCCAATCCTCACGTTTGCAGACACAGGCTCGGTCCATCATCCAGATGAGGGAGGAGCAGTACTCGCAGTAGGTGGGGATGCTGTACTGTGTGGACTTGAAGATGTGGCCGTTGTGCTCCTCCACCTGCAGGGGGCAGCAGCGCCACTGGTCAGCTCAGTTAAAACATAAATGCCATTGCTTTAATTCCAAAGTATCGCTGGACTTACAATGTCAGTTTCCTTCTTCCTCAACTTCTTGCGCTCACGTTTAGGAGCCTGACAAGAGAGATGTGTTAACTTGTGCATTTTGTGTGTTTCTGAGGAGTGTAATGAATTAACTGCTTACAGTTTATAATGTACGACATGCAAGATACAATTCTGATTATCTGCATTAATTTTTTAGAATTTATTGTGTAGATGTTTTTGATGGTTTTCTTACATTTTCTTATATTGTAAACTTGATAAAATCATCCAGACCCAAATGCAGCCCTGTTCATGTCCATCTAAAAAGTCTAACAGCTTGAGAAACTATTTCCCAGTTAACCTTTCATCCATCCATCTAGTGTTTATACATCTTACCCTGCCAATGGTTCCCTCCATGGGCTTGTACTCAGTCATGAATTCATCCAGGAAGACCTTGAAGGTGTTGACCCACACCTTCACCGGGGACTCGCTCCAGTCTCTCTGCTCCAGACGCATGGTCTTCTCCAGGATGTGCTCGAACAAGGCATAAAGGTCCTTGTAACGGATACTCTTCCCATCATCCATCTGGTGGTGCGATCACAGGAAAAGAAAGGGAATATTTGACACAGTGTTCTTTGAATTTCAGGTGTCAGATTTATCTTCCCATAGTCTGCATAAAATTCAACAAGACATCAGCTAACAATTGCTACTCAGGGTTTTTCTTCTGAATTTGGGCTGTACAGGTAATTTTAGTCCATTTTGATGACTGGCTGGACAAAGCAGCCACATAAAGGTAAGACAGTCACAGAAAGTATCTGAGGTCAATACTATGTATTTGAGAGTGAGTTTAGTGCGAATTTCCTTAGCTGACAGATCCTGTTGTTTTAAGTTCCTGAGAACAAAGACAAGCACAGTGAGGACTCACAGCCAGAGCTGTGGAGTATGAGTTGAAGATGTTGATCCTGAACTCCTTCAGCGCCTTCTTGAAGACAACATCCACCATGGTGTCCTTCTTTCCATCTTCAGAGTCCAGGTCAATGATCTGAAGGCACAGACACTTTTCAAGTGAATGGCTCAAGTCAAAGCCTGATGATGTGTAAAATAAATCAGCTGAAAAAAGTGATTCTGAATGGCTGTTTATCTGTGTGCCTATAATTTATACATTTTAGCAGTAGAAATATAAATAAATCTGACTCATGAATCCATCTATAAACAAAGACCAAAGTCCAGTTAGGACATTGCTCACATACCAGTCAAAGGTTTGAACACACTTTCCCATTTAATTCAATGGGGAAGTGTGTCCAGACTTACCTTCTTCATGAGGAAGTCATTCATGCTGCGGTAGTCGTGGGCCGAAGAGAGGATGTGCAGAGTGTCATTCTGCCATTGAGCAGGTTCCAGAGCAATGCTGCTGATCTTCACACTGCGACGCCTCCTCATCTTTGGAGATGGCTCCTTGTTCTCCTTACTGCCCCTGACCTCCTGAGGAGGAGCTGCCTCCAAATCTGGACTGTGAGGAGGAGACGGGCCTTCTGGGAGACAAGGATGAGATGTAATGAAAGACTGAATCTCTATAGGGGAAATGTGTTGTTCTCATCAAAACCTTTTATTAGTCTGTACTCTTTACTGTGCTCTGATGTTATTTTGGTTCTCATCATGACCTCTGACCTCCTTGTGAAGGAACCAAAAATAAAACTTATCTGCAAGGCAAATATATTCTTGTAATTCTGGAACAATTTGTATCAGTTTGTATTTGTGTGTACTCTATAGGTATGTCTATAACTCTGCACTTAAAGGCTAAAGTCAACACATTTACCGCGCATCATTCCAGCTTCACTCCTGCTGGCCTGCTTCTCTCCTGGCAGCTTTTTCTCGCCGTGTTTTGTCTTACTCCAGAAACGCATCTTCCTTCTCATCCTGCTAAATCACAAACACAACAGATCAATTTAAAATCACTTTATTAAATAAATAGATAGATAAATAAAAAGTTAGTATAAAACTTTGATTAATAACAGTTAAAACAGGTCACATCCTCTCTGTTGTTTAAGTTCCCTGTGACATCTGATTTGGCATTATACCAATAAAACTGGTATAATAAAAATTTAACTGAATATAGTAAATAATATTTGATATGACTTAAATCTACAGCACTGACGAATGAAAAATAACCTAAATGATTTTGAAATATTCCCCACCCAATTACAGTCTCAGACAAATTTGACCTCTTTTTCACTATAATACTGTAAAAACCGATGCTTTCTGCCATTAAAATGTAAAGTCATAAGAAATCACGGAAGAGAGGATTTAAAAAGGGACACTTGGGGGAGCTACCTTCCATCCTGACTGGAGGTTTTCCTGAGGATCTCCATTTTGCCCAGGTCACCTGATGACATGGTCTTATGGATCTTCTTCTGATCTTTGTGGGAAGGCTAGAGAGCAGAGGACGACAACCACGTAGAGAAAAATACACTTAATTTATTTCAGTCACCTCACCAGGCTCAAGCTCTTCCAGGATGTTGTTTTTTTGATAGGTGGAGTTTGGTTTCACAAAGGTTCAGTATTTAACAGGTTTGTTCATCTGTGATGACTACTGTTACACAGGCCTTACTTTCAGTAATACTATGTTGTTTATATAATTTGTTATCGAATACATAATACCACATCACTACAGCAAATGTTTGTAAACCATGTACCGGTAAGTCACTACATACAGTGTTTAGGTTAAGTACTAGGTTCGAATCTTCTGTGATTCTGCTAAACCTACTGAACCTGAAGAGACTGAAGAAACCAGCAACATAACAGAAATTCAGTGTTTATACTGGGATTTGGGGAGAGAAACAGATGTCATGCTGATAAGCTCCTGTTAGAAAAAGACATTGTTAGTGAGGGGATACTCTGCTCAAGGTTTAAACCACTCCAGCATGCAGGAGCAGCAGGTGCAGTGGTGGAAGAAGTACTCAGATCATTTACTTAAGTAAAAGTAAGGATACAACAATGTAAAAATACTCTTAGCATCAAAACATAATTAAAGTACTAAAAATAAAAGTACTCATTATGCAGAATGGCATGTTTCATATTCCTGTATATCATATTACTGTATTACAGTTACTGATGCATTATTATGTACATCACATTTAATGTTACAGCTGGTGAAGTAGGAGCTAGTTTTAACCAGATTATATCCATTTAATTTGGGTAGCTTGTCAATTTTCCACCTTAGATCAATGAGGTCTTATTGTATAATTATATTGTATTTTGTGTATTAATCTGGTTCTGAAAAGTAACTAGTAACTAAAGTCATACAATAAATGTAGTAGAGTAAAACGTACAATATTTGGCTCTAAAATGTACTGAAGTCAAAGTATGACGTAAGAGAAAATGAAAATACTCAATTACAGATACCTCAAAAATGTACTTAAGCACAATACTTGAGTAAATGTCCTTAGTTACTTTCCACCACTGAGCAGGTGGCATGCAGTGCAACACGTGCTGTCAGAACAGGCTGGTTGGTGGAAGTCAAAAGATTTTGGTCGACCACCTTTCGGTCAAACCGTCATCCTTACTGTGTTCACTGTAGGTGCAGGAATACTATAATACACTGCACACTGGCGTTTTGAGTTGTAGTCTTTTGTTTTCCTTCAAAACAAGAAGTTATCTTATTCACCTAAAAGTGCCTGACTGCATTTCCAATTGTAATAATTTGTATGAGTAATAATTTGAGGCTAAATACGTAATACTTCTACTAAAAGAGAATTCAGCTTCAGCTACCATGACTAGTGGCAAAGCAAGCTGTCAATCATTCAGAAAATGGATCATAAGCACTTCTGATATCCATAAAAAATTATAAACCCTCACTGCTTCTTCTTCCTGCTTTTTTAGTTTCATATTATTATAAATGGAAAATCCTTACATTGTCCATAGCAATTTGAAGACAATTGTCACCTTTTTCCAAACAATTATTTAAAGAAAATGTCTCAAAGTTAGTACATTATATAAACTGTTAGTTGCAGTCCTATGGCATGTGTTTACTAAAGGAAAAGATGATGACATATCTCTTGATCAGGACACACATCCTGTTGACATGAAAAGGGCAGTGAAACCTAGATGTGACTGCTCAGCTTGGGGCTCATTCTCAAACAAACTACTAGTGTGACGTGCAAGGTCATTCGCTCCAGACCGACCACGGCAACGGTCTGTTTGAGTAAAGCAAAGAAACATGAATCTGTTTGGTCAGAGTGTAGCTCGGTGGTTAAACAGTCCAACAGTGGGGTTAGCAGTGTTAAACGGCTCCTCCCCAGCCGCTTGGCTGGGTCCACCTGAGAAGTGGGTGGTTGTGGGGAGGAAGAATGGACAGGAAATTTGTTTGGAGGTCATGGGGCCTCTGGTGTTTTACCATCTCTGAGTCACTGTGACAGTCAGCCTCAGGGTGGGTGTGTGGGGGAGACAGGGAGGGGGGCAGCGTGCAGGAGTAGGTAGGGACGTAGTATTCATCGTCGTCATCTGACTGGGTCGCCCCCTCAGAGTTACAGCGGGTGAGGAAGTCGGAGCGTGTCCGGGACATTCGTGCTTTCTTTTTAGGGCCGGAGCGGCCCACCTGCTTGCAGGTAACCACAGGAACATCAGGTCAGCTGCTTCGTAGTGTATGCATGTGTGTTGCACTTGTATGTATTGTATGTATACGCACAACTAGAAATTAACTGTATGAGTTTAGTCTGGGGATGACAAGTGACGGAGTGTGTCTAACCTCTCTGTTTCTGGTTGAAGCAGATTTGGAGTCCTCTCTGAACATGGCCAGAGATCTTTCCTGGTTCACCAAGTCTTTATCTGACCTGCAACACAAAACCAGATGTAAAATATTTTTTTAAATATTTGCATCTAATTTTAGACTAATGCTTTGCCTCATATCTTAAGTATTGACAGATAGTTATGTTTTTATTTTAAAAGATAGCTTATATGGTCCTTTGTAGGGAGGGAATGAATGGTCACCAGCTTTCAAACAGTACTACATTTGGTTTTATTCTTGACAATACATCATATGATATGTTTTCCTTGATTTAAACAAAACCTTGGACTTCAGTGAAGTGCAGTCCCATCCTTCAGTATAATGGTTTACTTACTTGGAGAAGGGCAGCTTGCGCCTGGGTGGGGAAAACACAGTGCTGGGAGGTTTTTCTACCATGTTCACAATCACAGTCTGGGCCGAGCTCTTCTTCTGGGCTTTTGGTGGTTTGGAGTCCAGGACCGGGCTGGGAGCCTCCTGCGCAGGCCGGGTCAGCTTCCTCTCCTGCTGACAGGGCAGAGCAGCGGGTTTTGGCTCCAGGATGATCTGGATGTCCACCTCTGAGGAGCAGCTCCTTGCTACTTCTGGACTCGAGCCATGCATTGTGGTGGCTGAGTGAGGGGCTTTAGCTACATCTCTTTTTGCCTGTGTAGGAGTCCCATGAGCCGGCTCAATCTCTGATCCTACCTCCAGGCCTGCAATGGGGGTCGTTTGAGAACTGTCTGGTGCTGGTCCTGTTTGAGAAGCTTGTCCTAAGGCTTGGGCTGCCAGCAGCTCCCTCTCCTCCACAGGGCTCTCCTTCTGCATACTGATTAAAACCACTACAGGCCTTTGGGACGTGGATTCCCTTCTCTCTGTGTAAGATTTACTGGGGCTTTCAAATTTTGGTTCATGAATTGGACTTTGGTCAGAAGCAATATAAAATGTTGCCCTGGGATGCTCCTCCACAGGCTTTTCATTATAGTTTGAATCTCTCAGCTGCTCATGTACCTGAATACCTAGCACTTGGGGTTGTTCATGAGGTGCAGTCAGTTGGGAACCAAAACCTCCAGAGCCTTCAGTCTCCATGTCTTCCACACTGAGCAGCTCCAAACCTTCATGACTAGCTGAAGATACCTGGGCTGAATGTCTGTGGTGGTCATTCAGCTGAGAAGTGCTGTTATCTGGGGCCGAGTCTTCTTGCAGAGGACCCCCCATACTGGTGGTTCGGACCTTCAGAAGCTCTAAGAAGAACTGAGTCTGCTCCAGCTCTCTCAGTCGTCTGCTCTCTCGCTTTGACCGGTTCTTATGGCTTGTCTCATCGATGCTCCGACTTCTCTCAGAGTCCTCTGTTTTTTCTGTCTCTGCTGGGACATAACTTTCCTGTCTTAATGAGGTGATGTCCTCAGTGGTTCCTGGTGGACTCTGTTGTCTGCTGAGTTGTTGTTTTTCATGCTGCTCCTTCAGTTCTTTGAACCTGAAGTTGTTGGTGAAGAAGAGAAAAGTGTAACTAACACCTGTTTCCATACAAAGCAGGCAGAAAACAACATTTTATACACACCAACATGCCGTTATATTAAGTGGTGAAAGCACATGACCACTGTATTGTTCTATAGAACTTTGGCCACTTAAGGGAAGCAGAAACAAACTGTTGGAGTTTACGTATTCATTATCTTACAGTTGCCTATTTTCATATTGAGCAGATGTGGACAAATGTTATCATTAATTTGTAGCTTTAATTCTAACCTCACAGTAAATATAACTCTTCTTTAGCTCTGGTCTTGGTCTCCACCAGCTCCTGAGGCAAATGTCTGGCCAAAAATATACAGTGAAGTGTCTGTACACCAACGCTTCTAGAATTAAAATTGCACCAAGATTTTTGTATAATTTTTCTGAAGATGGAAACAGTGGACTTATTAGTATTAATAATGCAAAGATACTGCATTGTTTTAAATTTTATTTCAAAACAAAAGTCATGAAAGCCTCCATGACATATCATCCAACCCCACACCCAGTCATGCTCTAACTCTTCCAGTCACCTGAGTCGAGACAGGTAGCCCCTGCCCATTGCCTGCAGCTGTATCGCAGTCCTGTACATCCGACAGTAGCGGCTTCTCTCCCTGAATCCTCTCCAGGCTGTCTGAACCGTCACAGCTGCCATAGATCTGTGACAGCAGCAGTTTCTCCAGCTCCTCTGTATGATTATGGCAGAGTCTCGCCACTGCAGGAACCTCCTGCGTTCCCTGTAGCCCCTCCAGGCTGCCTGCAGACAGACTGCTGCCCCCTCCTCAATATGTGAGCCGATGGCGGACTCTTTGAGAAGGCAGCATCGCCACCACCGCTGCAGAAAAACAAAGCAGGAGAAGACAGTCTTATTTATAATGAGAGGTGGAAACGTTCAACTGAATGGAGAGATGAGTTTTGAATCCAACCCTTTCTTGCTTTTCTTCACTGAAAATTTGACTAGAACATTCCTGTGATTCACTTGGAGCCCTGTTCCGATGCTCTATAAACATCTCACTTTCTGCTGTGTTATAAGTAACTGAAGTGTGTGGAATTTGATATTTTTGTTATTCATGGAAAGTCACAGTATGTCAGGCCAGTGTGATACAGTAGGACTGACTTATCTGGCACCTGCATCTGGAAGACAACACCGAAACCTTTGGGAAATTCAAACAACACCTTGTATTATTTTGATATGACCTTGTAATAACTTTATTTCCTTCCAATTCAAAACTTAATTTATAATCAGACTGTATTCTTGGCAGGTGCAGACAGAAATGTCATCAACAAGGATGTAAAACGGAGCTCTCCTTTCTGACAAACACACCCTGACATTTTAGACAGTTCATATTAATGGAGCCTGCTCAGTGTCCCACTGTTTCTGAATGGCTGGGTTTGTTTTCTTTCAGTCTGACAAAGAATCGGACTGCTCCCCTCATCAATGGCCTAAGTGTTTTCTTCCTCTCAGTCCTTTCACTGTTTGCTTTCCTTTCAGTTTTCCTCTCCCTGAGTCTCTTCGTTCACTCCTCAGAGAGGTAACAGAATTCAGTGGGTCTGTATTCTGTATGCTCTTTAAACCTTTGATTCAGAAATCAAAGGATGACCCTTTATTCAGATTTAAATATTTGGATTAATTTTAAACAAACCAGTTTTAAATACACATATATATTTAGATAAATAACACAATTCCTTAAGGTAACTGCTTATTATTCATTAATCATCATTATGATGAATTGTTTTGTCAGCATTTTTAGTCACCCCCTCCTCTTTAACTCCGTCCAACTTAAAACGTGACCTGCTGCTGCCATTTTGAGAAGGTCAATGAGTATGGCACCTGTGGCTCGCCAAAACTTACCAAATGACAAATAGATAGTACTGCATTGTTTTACTTCATTTGTACAGCATCACATTTAGTAGAGATGAAGATCATAACTTTTGAAACAAGTTCAATAGCATCTGTACCAAATAAATAATTATTGTACAGGGAGACTTAGAAGGCTGTGTTTCAAAATTCTCTCTAATGTTGCTTATCCTTGGAGCTCATTTTTCAGAATTCTGGAGTTCTTACTGATTGTATTTCATTTTCTCAGACAGAAATTTAAAAACAAACACATATGGATTAAGGGGCTAAAGAGTAACTAACACCAGGCTGAAAACAGTGTTTTATTCTCCTCTCTGATTTGGAAGTTTGTGTGTTTGACCTCAGACCTCAGGCAGCATCACTTACAGGTGTGGTTGTGTGTATTTAGACATTGCTTTTGCACCTCTAACCACACTCCAACTTGGAGTGTGGCCAGCTCAAACTTGGAGTTCTGACATGCTTCAAATGGCAGAAACCATGAAAGCCAATTGATTATATTACAGAGTTAGAGCAACAGTAGCCTGAGTAATGAGAGGAAGCTTTTATAAGAGCATAAAGGCTTATTATCGCTAATCAAAAGGCTATATTTAAAGAACCCTGTGTCTTTTATATCTCAAGTAAATGCACAACTATTAATGCCTTAATGCTTAAACAGTCTAAGGCTATAGTAAGTAGCCTTAATGGACTATGGAAACTCCACCTGAAATGTTGGGTGGAAGAAGCTTTGCTGTGCAGGACTGTTAAATCATTTAATGAAGCACTTACAGCAGTAATTTCATAGCTAATCAGAAGATGAAATATTGTTTCAGCTGTATAAAGGAGACCACAGGAACCAATCTGAACACAACCACTTCCACCAAAGCTCACCTGGATGACAGAAGCAGCACGTCTCATGTTGACAAAGTGCTTCCTCTCCAGGACGGCCCTGAAGCGGCGCTGCAGGGTGACAATTCGCCGGAGGACTTCCTGATGGAGGAGGGTCTGAAGCCGCTGACGCTCCATCTCCCGCAGGAACACCTACATGGTTACATTTGCACAGTTACACACACTACTGCAGTCCAAAAAATGAGAAAACAAAGAAAAACAAAGAAAGAGATGAACTGGTTTTCAAAATCTGTACCATTGTGTTGCCCACTTGATACCCAGCGGGTGGCAGGTGGATCCGTCGGAAAAACTCCCTGATACCTGACTTTGTTGGGCTCGTGCCTCGAGGCAGCAGCACATGAAAGTGATGCACAAAGTCCTGGAAGAAGGTGAACGTAGGACCAATAAAGCAGTTTTAGAAACTGTTGCCAAATGCTTAAGAATATTGCATTACATTACATTCAGAAAGTCTGTTTTTCAATTCAAGTTTAAAAAAAACAAAAGCAAAATAACATTCCTAGTAGGATAATTACTATAAATCTCAACATCTAGCCAAATAACTAAGGAATAATTCAGATATATTTGTGCAGCAAAAAAGCAAAACAGACTCAGAATCAGCTTTGTTGGCCAAGTATGTTTAAGCATACCAAGAATTTGTCTCATGTTTTCAGTGGCTCGCAGCGTACTTACACTGCCCCAATAACAAATATATTGTACCCAAAACATACAGCTAAAAAAAGGAAAACAAAGCTACACAAAAAGCTGTTAAATTATTCTTTGTTACTGCACTATGAACTGATGATACAATGCTACAAATGAATAGTATTGTACTGGTACTGATTGTATTTCAATAACAGGCGAGCGTTACCTGGAACGTATACTTGGTGCTGTATCCTGACTGGCGGATGCGGACGGTTTCCAGCATCCCTGTGTATCTGAGCTGTCTGAGCACCAGACTGTCATTGAACCGCAACGGCAGCTGAGCAAGACAGAGAGAAAGAGAAAGAGTTAATATAACAAAACAGAAATCAGCTAACAGTGACTAAGGGATGGCTCTACTGCAGCTGAAATTACCTTCTCAGCATTGGATCGAATACATTTGACAAAGTACGGCTCTGACTGATCAAGAGTCTCCATCAGCTTATTGAGGGAAGCCTGCACATAGAAAACATGGCATCACATCCAATAACAACAAAGTAAAACATCACTTTTACATTCAACATGTACAGTTAAAAAAAGAAAATCAGGAAACGGCATTTATAATCTTAGTGCCATTTCAGAATAATTGAAAAGAATTTCCTTCGGTGAGTTTACATCAAATACAAACAAATAAATACTTAGAACATGCAGTAACTATACTAAGACATAAACAAGTGGTAAAAGCATAAATGTATCATAATCAACAATAAAACCTTTGTGCAACAAAACACACACATAAAGCAATGTTTTAACAGCACATATCCTTAGTTTATTGTCCATGTTTGATTATGTTTACTTTAACTATTTTGTGTAGTATGTTCTTGTACATTTTCATGCCTGCACTTGATCAATCTGCTGTCACTGATGTTGTTGTAATTCACTGGCTTCTCCAGCAGAGGGCGATGGCAGCACTGACCTGGAACTGTGCGCTGATGCTGGGTGGTTTCTTCTTCTTGTGCAGGTGAAGCAGAGACTTGGTGATGCGGTCGTGGAGCGTCACACTGCTCAGATAGCGCAGAGATTTCACGTCCAGCAAGTGCTGCTCAAAAAACAGAAAAGATATGAGCCCCTGTATTAGCCTATTTAGTGCCTTAACACAGTTTCTAAAGATGTTTTGTTTTGTGTCATGTTTCTTTCTTACCTTAGGAAGGGTTGGCTTGCTTTTGCAGTTTTTGCTTCTCCTACATGTGAGAAATAGTGTTTTTATTAGCAGATATTCAATGCAGAATTCCATCCTTCCATTTAATCTGTTTGGCTGTTTGTATAAAAATTCTCCCTACTACACTACCCATAATGCAATTGGCAACCTTTCTTAGTTTAGGGATTAGTACAGTGGGCAGAATTACATTAACAAAAATTCCAACTTCCTCTGTCGACTAATAAAGGCAGGTAAAAGTTAAAAGAAATGAAAATAACAACAACAAAAAAAACTATTCCTGGCACACATTAATTATATCAGTACTAATATTAACGGGTGAGTAATGTCCACATTTTCAGACTCTGATTTCAAATATTGGGCTAAGCAAGTTCATAGCACATTTCATTCATGTAGAAAACATTCAAGAAAAAAAACAAACATGTGATTTGAGTAATGCGAGGCCTGTGTCCCAGTAGAGCTTAGCAACACCCCTTGGTCAAGGACAAAAACAAGAGTGGAAGACCAAGAGAACTGTCAAAATCCAATGCAAAGTCTCTCAGTTTCTTCTTCAAAAGACTGGAGGAAATCCAGAAAGGACCTGGCTCAGCAGCACAAGCACTTCTTCAGTGAAACATGGTGGAGGGGCTATCATGGTTACATGACTTCAAGACAGTCTCAACAAAAAGAATTCAAGCTGTTAAATGCAAAGGGAGGTCATACTAAACACTGACTTTAGTCTGTAGAAGCCATTTTTGTTATGAAAATGTTGTGTTTTGTAATAATATGTAAATATTTCTTGTATTTTTTGTTTATATCCTAATAAAGAAATTGAGAAATCAATATGAATTATCATTACAACCTTGCTAAAACAGCAAAACTAATAGTGGCCTAAGACTTTTGGACAGTACTGTAAATCCAGTTGTTGTGGTGGAATCAGTATTAGCAGACAAGGACTGGTGTGAGTTTGGTTTAGTGTCTGTATCTCACTCACAGCAGGATACCCTGAGCTCGCTCCAGGAGCTTGCTGTTGGTGGAGTTGAGGAAGATCCCATCTTCTTCCAGGGCAGGACTTCCCGGGGAGGAGAGATGACCCATCCTGGAGCTTCGGCCGTTACATCCAATACCATAGCCATCCCTACAGGGAGGAGAGGGGGGAGAAAGAGAGAGGGGATGTTGATTCTCAGCACATTTGGCAGCACAAGTGATAGTTTCCTCTTTGACAAAATTATTTGATTCATTGTTAATGTCAAAATTATTGCTTAAGGCAACTCTGCCTAAACTCTTTTCAGCATAAAATGTCTAATGAGACCCAAAACAAACTGACACCATAAGCTGCTCCTAACTTTTAAAACTCTAGAATAGCAATCTCAGTGTCATCCTCAACCTGTGCTGTCTTGTACCCACCAGCTAGCTTTCTCATTCAGGGTGTTGGTGCCTTGAAGATCTGACAGGGGGGTCCGGGGGTTCTTCCTAGTGATACCTGGATGGAAGGACAGGAGAAGAAAATAAAACAAAGCAAAGAAAATATATATATGGTTCAGGGCTCAGGGGATTTACCTACATGCCACTACCTCCCCACTGTTCTTCCTTTATCTCTTGTCCTGCTAGGCTGGTGTTTTTTTGTCTTACTTTCATCCGCTACGAAAGCTTTTTATCTTGCCCATATTTTAGACTCCCCACTCAGCATGTCACTCCAAAAACTCCCAAGGGTATTCAAGTGGGTTAAGATCTAGTGGATGTGAAGGCCATAGTATATGATTCACGTCATTTTCATACTCATCAAACCACTCAGTGACCTATGGATGGAGGCACTGTCATCCTGGAAGAGACCATTCTGCATTTTGACAAAGCTGGAGGATTCAAATAGAAAGATTTCTTCTTTTTTAATGGTTGAAACTGATGAAGGAGACATTGAAATATCATATCTTGTAGACTCTACTAAAAATACTGCATCCTCTGTTTACTAAAATGCATGTTGTAACATATTTTCATTAGAAACCATAAACCTGGTGAATCTCCAGACTTAAACCATGGTAACCCCTGATGATGTCATCATATATTTTCAACACAACTCTAAAACTCTGGTGTTGAGGTGTAAAATTAGTGGAGAAACCCTTTGGGGAATTTACTTGCCAGTTTTCATGACAAAAACAATCAATCAAAATTCACCGGAGTTACATGAAAGAAAGTGTTGCTTTACAACACGTGGACATGCATATGCACACTTGGTTGTGAACTGTAGACACTCAAAGACACACTTTACCACACAAATGCATCAAAACCATATGACTGTCAGTAGTAAAATGTGTGATGGATGACCAGAAAATCTGTGTGTGTCATTAAACCCTGCTGATCCTCCTGGGACTGATTCATTTGCCTGATCACATCCTGGTTATGAGCTTTGCTCCTAGATGAGGCAGTCTAACCAGCGCTCAGAAAGATGCATGGTTTATTTCCAGTTTTATTACTGGCTGTAATGAAATCAGCTAACTGGGGCTAAAAATCATAAGCAATTCATTATTCTCAACTTTACCAAAAGGGACTTTTTCACTAAAGCCTGGAATTGATTTCTTAGACACGGCTGAACTTAGTGAAGAGCTTCTGATTGAGAATTTAAAAAATGAAAAGTGAGAGCACATTTCACTTCATCTCTCCTCAAATCAACAGGCCTTTATCGAAAAGAAACTGTCTCATTATAGGCCCCATTAACAGCAAGCACCTTTCAAAGCTCCTCCAAAATGGCATCGATAAAAAAAAAAGAGAGAAATGTAATAGCCCAGGATTGATTTTGAGGACATTTTCTAAGAGTAATGAAATACAACTGGGAAGCACAGATTTCTACCAGCAGACACAAAGAAAAGTTATTTAGATGTTAACAGAAGAAATCCCGTAAATGCACTATAAAAGTCTGGAATACCATTTCATAAGTATTGTTAAAAAACACTGCCACAAAATGTCACGTTAACCTGAATCACACACATGGCTAGATATAACCGCCAAAGGTGACGTAGAGAGGTTAAACAAATAAAAAATAAAAACATAAATTGGGAACAGCTACAATATCTATAAATTTAAACTAATTATAGCTATTGTTATTCAGCCACTGACTGAATCATGTGAAACAGCACTTGATGGTTTTGGAGTCACTTACTGTATTTCTCATCTTTGCATCTTTGAAGGATCTCAAGGCTCCTCTGGTGAACCGGGTGGTGGAGGAAACTGAAGCTGTCAACAGTTTTGACAACAGCACAGGGAACTGCTGCGTCATTTCCTAAAATAAAGTCAGGGAGAGCAAAAGCAAAGAGAAAACAGATTTTAGATCTGGAAGATAAAATGTTTTAAAAAGTGAAGATGAAGGAGGGAAATCTCAACAAAGACAGAACCACTCAAAAACTCAGACTCTGCACTGTACCATTCCACTCAGTTCATGAACATAAATGCTGAAAAGAGGATCCCAATGCCTCCTCTTCAAGAAACAGATTAGTAAAGCAATTAATTCAAGCTAGTGTAGAGTCTTTTGTAAAATAAAGCAAAATAATGACATGTTGTTTTGAAAGATTTCTGTCTGATAAAGTGAAACCCCCACTTCAAACCAGCAACCAGTAACTGAGCACAAATAAAACAGAACTAATACATTTCTCAAGTGAAATAATGAAAACTATTCTAACTTTGACTGAAAATACTGTGTAGAGGAGGATCCCATCAACCTTTAACCTTTAGCCTGCTGCCCCAGTCTGGACTTATAAAGCTTTCCTCACCAGTTTTTTTGTGGGTGTGTCTGCTGCCGGCCTCCCTGAAAGCCACCAGGGCTCTGAAGTAAGCTCGCAGCATGGCCCAGCGGAAAGTCGCCACAGGGTCGATTCCCATCAGGCCACAGATGAAGGCGTTCTTGCTACTTTTCAGCAAGGCCACAACATCAGGACGCATGTGATCAGTGTTCTTCTCCCTGAAGTCCTGAATGAAGCAAAGATGTAAAGTTTGTATCATCACAGTTAAGATTTGTATGTTTCTTTATCTACTCATTGAATTATTTCCATCAAAAGATAAATGTAGTCATGTATGTGTGACTCACAACATCAAATTTAGAAATGGTATGTAAGAGTGACAGTTTCTAGACTTCTGTTGTGTATTGTTAGTTGTATTGTATTGAAATTTCAGCATGTTAAGCTTCATGAAAGTGACACGTTTTGATGTTAGGTTCACTAAGTGAGCACCAATGCTATGTGTTTCTATTGTGACACTGTATTGTGTCAGTTTGACCTTGTAGCCTGTGGGACTGAGGGCTGCATTAATTGTGTTTTATTTATTTTTTCCTTTTTTTAATCAAATATATTTTAAGGGAAAGAAAGGCCCCACATAAAATTCATATTTGGAGTGTTCCATTTATCCACAGCTACAATGTGGTTAGCTTAGCTTGCCTTGCTTTGTCGAAGGTAGCAAAGCACCTCTGTGACTAGTGCCGCACATAACCCTCCATAAATCAATTTTTACATAAAATGAATTTACATAAATTCATTTTTTGCAGTTGGTTTTTGTACAGATTAAACAAATAGCATATACCATGCTGATTACTGTGCTATGGAGGTGCTGCTCCAGTCTTCATGCTATGCTAAGCTAACCAGCTGCTAGTTTCATATCTAAAATACAGATAAGAGAGTGGCTCATGCAACTCTTGGCAAGAAAGCAAAACCCCCTATTTCCTAAACTATCTGAGTAACTGCTTTTCTTATCTCTGGGTTTGCAGCAAATGCAAATCATCATAATTAAAACAAAAAGCCCAAAATTTCTGTAGAATTCTTTAAGTATGACATGAAGAAAATCTCTCACACACATTTGAATACAGATACCACCAAGCTGTGCTGTGATAACAGAGTCATAAACTATAAATCTGTGAGCATAATCTTTCTTTGTATGATTTAGACACATTTCATGACTGTGGACTCTCCCCAAACAACTCTGTGGCTCTCACCAGATGTGGGACACCTCTGCACAACTACCATAACCAACTGTTATGGATTTATATCATACAGTAAAGCAACAATTCGTTCAACCCATTCCAGCACATGTGCTTCATATCAAAACGCAGCCGGGAGGTGAACAGAGGATTAGATTTAGTTTGCAAAAATAGGCCGACAGCACAAGTGGGTTTGCTGCAAATAGGGTGGTAATAACTTCAACATGGCCTTAAATTTGAAAATCAACCAGTAAGTTAACCTGTGTACAGCAGGAAATGGCCATCCAACCAAGCAATATAACTTACAGTGGTGAGTCCTAACATGGCACCCAGTGATAAATCTCAAAGCCCTCTGTGTGTTCATAAATACATTTGAAGGTCAGGGTCAGAATCAGAGGTGATGTACAGGTGATAGATGTTTCTGTGAGACTACAAGAGAGACACTTTTAAAAATAAAACAGCAGATAAGAGAGTCTGACTGTATATTTATAACATTCACAATAAAAGAACGATGAGTGAGAATTTGATTCAGAAACAGCACTGAAGCTGCAAACGTGATTGTTGAAATGTGATTTCACCTCCTGTTGTCGCTTTGCATGACAGACACCTGTAATGCCTCACTCACCTTTAAAGAAGCTAATGTTAATTAAGCATTTTTCCAGATTGTGGCTTGATTTCATTTATTCATTTCTAAGCATGAGTGACCAGTGGCCATAAGGTGTCATCATTTACCTCCTTTTTTTAAATACTTGAGTTAGAACCACTGTTCCTACTAAGGTGCAACCCAGTTTTCTAAAGTTAACTACACTGTCGCAGTACTGCTACACACAACCTAAACACCCGATGACT
>NW_018127887.1:5276401-5278974 GCF_001952655.1 Monopterus albus | reverse complement strand
CATACAGAAACATACAGCAGCATGAGTCTCACCTTGACTCCATACTTGACTTTACCAGCGTAGTGTCTGATGATGAATGCAGGCTCCATGACAGCAGGGAACTCGATGTAGCTGTTTCCTTCATGCTGACGCTTGAACTTGTCCAGCAAGGTCTGATTGGAAGCCTGGGGGAAACTGGAGAGACAGTGATTTCATCAGGTACAGGTTCAAAGTGTAAAGCATGGGGAACTCAGAAATCAAAATTAAAAGACTAAAATAAATAAATATCTGATTTGAGAGGTTACAATACAAGTACTAATACAAAACTTTCTGTATCTACAAGAAGGCATTTAATCTTTTTGGAAAGGAGAAGCTAAATGCAGCAGCAGAAACAGCCAACTCTTCCATTAATCGATTACTTACTTTCACCTCTTCTACTTGTGACTACAAAGCAGAGCTGCAGTACCATCTGATGATTACACCCAACATTTCTCAAGAGCACCTAGCTCACATCTAAGCAAGGTACACAGTACTGAATCTCTGATTGTATTCCACCAACCCCAGGGATTCAAACTCTATCACAAGACAATGTTACAACTCAGGTGCACTGCCCCTACTTGCACATTGTATGGAGGTGTTTTCACTTTAGCTTCATGGACACTTTTACCCCAAGCCCACTGCTGGCCGAAGTGTATCCACATGGGTTTTAAAATCTGAGGCTGTTACTGTAAGAATGAACCCCTGCACTTGCCCCTATCCTGCAGTAACCTAATCTACTTCTCTAGAATCTCTGAAGCTCTGCAAGCTCCAGCAACTGTGAATGATGAGCTCCCTGAGCGTCTTTCTTATTTAGCATGAAGCTCCTTCCTGTGGCAGCAAAACACCCCAGGAGAGATCCTGTCCTCCCTCTGTTTTTTCTTTAGAGAACCCCCTTTGAGCTCAGTTCTCTAGAAGTGGTCTCCCCTGTCACACACACAAACATGTACACACTACTTTGTCATTATTAGATCCAGATGAACCAGCTGCATTAAGTGGCAAGTAAGATGACAGCTAACACAGATAAATATGGTTGTGTGTGTACCACCTAATGTGTTTTTATGCAAGGGGGGCAGGAGCCTGCTGAATTTGATTTACAATGGAGAAAGATGTAGAAGCAGCATGCTGACCTGCAGGAGGAGTGCGCACAAGTCCTGGTGTTGGTACCCAACAAGCTAATGAGCAAAAAGCTGGCACAGGAAGCAGTTTGTCTCTGTGATTCACCAGTTGGGTGCAAAACATGCTTGTGTAGCATGATCAAAAGGTCATTTCAGGCATGCCTTCCAACATTCTGACAAGGTAAAGATGTGAATTATAGACCAACCGGCCATAACATTATGACCACCAGCTGTCAGGAAGAGCACGAATGTGTCGATCATTCAGTGAAAAACCCACGTCAAAAGAGTGAACAAGACCTGAAGCCTTGGAGATGCTCTGACCCAGTCAACAGCCATCACAGGTTGGCCCTTGTCAAGGCCACTCAGATCCTTACATTGACTGTTTTCCCTGCTTCCAATACATCAACTTCAAGAACTGAATGTTCATTTGCTGCCTAATATACCCCCCACACTGACAGGTGCCGTTGTAATGAGATAATCAGTGCTATTCACTTCACCTGGCAGTGGTCATAATGGGAGGGGAGGTTGAACAGCTGGTCGTAACAACCTGGAGCTAAACAAGTTGAAAACAGTGGAAATGATAGTGGATTTTAGGAGGAGCTCCCCCACCCTGTCTCCACTCAGCATACTCAGCAGCACTTCAGTATCATAGTCCTACAAGTTCCTGGGCTCCACAATCTCTCATGACTTGAAGTAGCTGACCAACATCTGAGCCATCATCGAAAAGGTGCAGCAGAGGACGTACTTCCTGCGTCAGCTCAGGAAGTTCAACCTGTCTCAGGAGGTGTTGATTCAGTTCTATAGGGGAATCATGGAGTCTGTTTTCTGCTCTTCCATCTCTGTCTGGTTTGCCTCAACAACAAACTAGGACAGGAACAGACTCCAGGGAACAGTAAGTCCACAGAAAAAAATCATCGGTGCCAGCCTGCCCTCCATGGAGGACCTGTACACCTCACAGGTCAAAAGGAGGAAATTTCTGCAGACCCCTCACACCCTGGACACAAACTGTTTGAACTCCTCCCCTCTGGACAGCACTACAGGTCACTGTAGCCTGAGACAACCAGACACAAGGACAGATTCTTCCCCTGGGCCATCCACTGCTTACAAAATGTGAGCAGTGGATGGTGTGGCAACAATTCCACATCCCCCAAATGTGTAATTCATAAGATCCTAACCATAAATACACAAAACTCTTCCAAATTCCTTTAATTGGCCAACTGTTGCTTAAAGCATTGAGTGTGCTGCAGGTGGCGTACTTGCACTCTTCGTCCAGCAGGTGGAACAGAGCTGTGGGTTTCTTGCTGATGAGGTTGATGCAGCCGCTGTTGTCAATGTAGTTTATGTTGTGCCAGGTGATGCCTTCTGCCCTATACTCCTCCTGCAGGGGAAGACACAGAAGAAGGAAGCTGTTAGACTGCATTGATCCTACTGACTACCTTT
>NW_018127887.1:5267124-5276369 GCF_001952655.1 Monopterus albus | reverse complement strand
CATAAAACAACAACAAAACAACTGTCATCTATCACAGAGCTGCAAGCATGGGCTCAGTAGCGGCTTCATGACAGTTTCATAGAGACTGTCATTTCCTCAGTTTCAGATTCAAATGAAATTTTCAACAACTTTCAAGTCACAAACCTGCTTTCAACTTGACTATGAAGAACCCTGACTTTATAAAAAGTATGTTGTGGCTCAAATTGAACAGAATGTATTATACTTGTGTGTGAATATGCTTCATGGCATCCAAGCAAAAAGACCACCGCTTTCACAGCACTAAAATCTGCACCTCCACAATGAAAACACCTGGCTGCATGTCGGTTGTCAGTAAAACCACACCATTTGGTAACATCTATGTGTCCCCATGGGGCCAATGACAACTGAAGTATATGACCCATGTCCCATGAATACCCCTGAGGGAGAAACCAGTGAAACAGACCTATTACAATCCCCATTCCAGCTGGGATGGAAAGTAGAAAAAAGTGAAAGGGATGTTAATGTTCTCCTTCCCCTGGAAAACTACTGTTGAGGTACAGCACATTTGAGCAAGGCATGTAAACAGTTCCTGCTCCAGTAGCTCACAGGCCAAAATGTGAAGAGCATATAGACTCAGCAAAGGTTCCCTAGACAAATACAACTTTAAATCTTCAGCACCAGCATAAGAAGAAAAGGAGGGGCATCGTAAATCAAAAACAAAAGTGATTAAATCTCTTATGGCTGTCCCTGGATGTTGTCCTCCAAAACCACAGGATGAACATGCTGGTAATTGTACTATTCTTAGATCCTTGCCAGATAAAAGCAGTGGGGTCATTGCATACACTGGGATCTATGTGTGTCCTGAGAGATTGTTCTGGCAATCCACCAGTTGGATTTTGTTATATCTTGTGTGCAACGCTGATGAAATGCTCCTCTGAGGAACAAGAATGTGCTCAATACATTTTCATGGACATTTACACTGACACTTCTCTAGTACATATGAGAGATTTGTGTTGTTGGTGGTGCAAGGTGGTCACAAAAACCATAAGACAAATCCTTTGGGGCCCATGAATAGTCACAGAAAATCCAGAGACAATTCAAATTTCCAGTATACTTTACCATGTCTAGACCAGTCGCTCACTGAGGGAAATTTTGGGGGGAATTTTGACACATAGACATTGTTTATTCATCCTTTTTCAAAACAGGTCATAAAGAAAAATTCAGACTAACACAGATACCAAATAATACAAAAACTAAGATATTAAATAGAAAATATAAAGTCGTTAAACTCACAAAAAAGCCAAAAGAAACAAACCGTGCGAATCAATCAACCATAAAGATTCACACCACCTTTCAAGACAAACTGGCCAAATAAGTGAAGGTCTCTAGCTGTCAACCAAAGAGTTGGACGAACACATCCCCATCTTTACAGTGTCACTGTGCTTCAGCGTTCTTGTCAGATTGTCCAGAAATGTCTTGACCTGCCACCAACATGTGCAGTATTTGCATGATGATACCCTTTTGTATGTATCTGTGAGAGTGTGGATGTATTTTTGAGCTGGTGTTTTGATAATGAAGGGGAAAAGCACAATCAGTTGGAACATGTGCTCTGTGATTATGAGACATCAGGAAAGTATTCAAAGTAAAACATACTTTTACAAATGCGACACATCGGCCCTCTCTTCCTTTTTTAGGCCGCTGGATCAATGACCAGGCATCCAGAGCATGTAGCATGTTTGGTTTCATTCAGATGTTGCACCGTATTGAGCTAAACGAAAACAGAGCAGTAGGAATATTTGCACGTGTGTGCTTTTGTTTAAATCTCATCAAACTGAGCGCTGTCTGATGGCTGACTCGGTTCACCTGCGTGAATTTGTCGTGCCTGTGAGAGAAGCTGTGAACAGGTGTTGACTCAGAGAAAGAAAATTAAATGTAGGCACAGAGATAAAGAGATAAACAAACGCTCAACAGCGTTTTATTGCATACAAAGCTCGGCCCAGCAGATGAAGACTACAAAGCTCTGACTCAGTGTGTGAAGCATGCAGAGTTGGTGGCTCTGTTACAGTTGGGCTAAACAGCAAAGTTTAAGTGTCACACATGTCCAGCGACTAAGAAACAGCCTTTTTAGGAGTTTTGTGTGTTGCATAACAGATTTTATGGCTTGAATAAAGCTGAAACAGTCGTTACTGTTTAGTCAATCTACAACGATACTGATTGGCAGTTGTTTCAGTCACCTTTCAAGCAAAAACTACATATTTTATTTGAAAGTTTTGCTGGTTCCTTCTTTTTTTCTTCTACAGTGTATGATAATAAACTTAATGTTTACAGGTTACATTATCAGGGAAGCAGAGGAAGAAACCTGTAAACGCTGTGCCCACACGTAGATAGGAAAAGGCCAAAATCATCTCGTTTTAAAGGAGTAGGCTGAAATTTGCTTAGAAACAAAAATTTCTAATACATTAATAATAATCCAGGATTTAAGGACCAATGGTACTGTATTTAGAGAGGTTGAAATGATAATAACAATAATATTTTCAGCTGGGGATAATAATAATAATGAAGTTTGTTTTTCATAAATGAGACTGTAAATGACAGCCGAGTTTAATTCTCACGACTACTGTGGTCCCTGAGAGCAAAGCACATTCAGCACTAAGAGAAGCGTGCTCCAAATCCACATAGTTTTAGACTCATTTACCCAGGATTTTCAATATCAAGTACTGAGTATGCCAAGTGTATGCATGAACATATACCATTAAGAAGTATTTAGTATAATTTGGGTGAATTGACCCTTTAAAGTGTGCACAGAAAGTCTATAAAGGGAGAGAGACATAACTGATTGGTGACATTAAATAGACACAGGCACAGATGTAAAGCTGAAGACTTAAACTGATCTGTGAGCAATAAAAGCATTAAAATGTCCTGCTGCGCTGAAGAAAGTGAGGATTTGTGTAGTGGTTGATGTGGTCGGTCAGGATTTGTGGCTATCCCTCCGTACATTACTCAAATCTGGGTCTGTTCTCTGCTGCATAATGCAGTGCAGCCTTCAAACAACCTGAACTGTGCTTGGCCCTGCGCCCTGGTGTAGAGGTGAAGGAGGTTGCATGTGTTTGTGTGTAACCCTCCATCCCTCCTGCTATCTCCCTACTCCTCCTTTCTTTATACTTCTCCCTCCCTCAGCACCCGTCTCTCTTGTTATGACAGCAGAGTGTTTTTGTTGAGCAGACAGGAGAAGCAGTGGTGTAATCATGGGAGCTGGAGCAGGTTCTAGTGGTTTTAAAAGCATACACAGAAAGAGATGAAGACAGATGAAAAAGGAGACATGCTTGCTGTGCCATCATTAAACATGCTCTGCAAGCAGGTTCTGCTTTCTGTGGTCCATAAGAGCATACAATGACCAGCACGACTCGCAAAAGTGGCATCGAGAAGTGAGTCTGGATGTATGGCTGCATTAAGAGCAGAATGTGGAAAGTCTGCATCAAACTGTCAACTTGAATTTTTCTACCTGTGAATAATTAAATGGGACTTCATCAGTATGACAAGTTAAAATGCTCCAGTTCCTCCTTTATTAAGGAAGAGGGGACAACATTTAGAAAATCACCTGGAACTAAATGACTAGATTATCCTTCTTGTATCAAAAACCTGGTCATACATTTGTTTTATTTCTACAGTGAGTCAGTACATGTACGGTGTCCCACAGGTTACACATGGTATGATGTGTGCCTGAGGCGCTGGCTGTCATGTTTTCTTTCTTCAATATACCGTCCTCACAGTGAAGAAAATTCAAGCAACAGTTGGCATGTTGAGTGTAAACACTGGGTCCTCACACACACACACACACACACACACACGCACAAACACACCTTCCAGCTGAGGGCGGTTAGTGCAGTCCTATTAGCTTTGGCTGCTGTCCTGAAGGTAAACACACACACACACACACACACACACACACACTGCTGACAAGAGCAACTGACTGGCTGGAAGGGGACATGATGCCTGGAGGAAGAAGAACAGGAAAATCCCCATGATGGAAAGTCAAAATCACCTTTCAGAAATCAACGGTTCACACCAGGTTCCACGAGACAAGTTACAGTTTAACTGCTATGCTGTCTTACTTTTCCTTTTTATTACTTATGAACACTGTTTTAAGCCGGTGATGTTTCAGAAGTCGGCTACTGAAAGTGAAGAATCATATTAGTTTGAGGTCTAAGAGACCACAGCTTTGCCTGAATACAACAGCTTTTCTTATACTCTTTATCTGTGATTGCTGTTGACAATCTTATTTTTATGCAACACTACTCAGGCCAAAAACCAAACACTGTACATGTGTTTGGATTATTGGAATTCAAAGAAAAAAGGTTGTTTTTGGAGTTAATGTTATTTTCACACACACAGCAGATGTTTCAGTGAAGAAGACTTGTCAACAAAACACATACCTTATCATTATAGCTTATCTTTGATACCGTAGCAGGATGTAATTTCAGTCTCACTTACCAAAAGCAAGCTTCATTATTAGTAATCCCCAGCTGGAAGTACACTAGGAAGACAAGATTTTTTTAGGCAAACAGAGGAAGAATTCTATAAATATTGTGTAGATATGAAAAGGTCAAAGTCTTCTTTGAAATCACTAGAGTGCTAAAAGACTACGATTCCTGTCAAAACCAACTTCAAGTCTCCTCATTAGTTCTGGAGCTTTTGACCTTATCAGATGGTTTTCATGAGTGAATTAGTTGTTGTCATAGATCAATTTATCCATTATCTATACCACTTATTACTGAATAGGGTCACGGCGGGTTGGGGGCTCCACCCTGGACAGGTTGCCAGTCTATCACAGGGCTGACATCTAGACAAACAACCACACACACCCACACTCACTCCTATGGGCAATTTAGAGTCACCAATCAACTTAAGCTGCATGTCTTTGGACTGTGGGAGGAAGCCGGAGCAACCGGAGAGAACCCACGCAGGCACAGGGAGAATATGGAGACTGCACACAAAAAGGCCCTGGGTTGGGGCTCGAGGCGACAGCGCTAACCACCATGCTGCTGTGCCGCCCCATAGATAATTCAGTCTCTGGTATTTCTCACTGTTCAGCCAACATGATCGAAAGCTTGATAACAAGCCAGTCAGTGGGCCTTGAATTAAGACTGTTATGTAAATGTTTAAATCCATCTAGTACAATCTGGGAGAGTTTCTGTATCTTCTAAAGTTACTAACTCAGTGCTGGCTGATCTGAAATCAGTCATTAAAGACTCAGTACAATGCAAGAGACAGCATGTGGAGTACTTTCTCTGTTAATGATGCTGAGGGAAGAGGAGTTTTGTGGCGTGAACTGCACAACTTCATTCAAACAAACAAATCAGGAGAGATCTGGCAGCCCTTGATTAGGAAGCTACACCAACTTCAGTGGAACTCAACTCCATCTCAACTGCTGTCGTGTCAAATAAACTCCTGAGCGGCTGAGAGCCCCAGGTTTGGAGGAGCCCAGTGATTAAAAGATAATAAATATGAACTCTGCTGAAATAGTATTGGGCTCCATTCTGCGAGGGCATGTGTCTTAGCAGCACTCTGACACTGACAGCTCCTACTCTCCCAAAACGACTGACACTGCAAAAATAAGACTTTTAACTGTACTTTTAAAAGAACAGTAGGCAGCTACTGTACGCTCTAAAGGTGCTAAAGAGGTCATTTCATTAAGGAAATATGATTTAATCTTTAAAATAGACATTCCTTTAATAAATAACAGAAGCAAACATAAAAAAATGTTAAGATGGAGGTTACATTAGGGGTCCTAGCACCAGCAGTGTTAGGTGGCACCCAGACCAACAGGTAAGAATCTTGTGATTCAAAGTTCTTTGTTGCAGCTCAATGATCAGCTCTGTCGCTAATAAAGCAATTGTGTTGTGGATATTTGTATTTCTTAAGTTTTGTAATCAACATTTCATAGTTGATTAAGATTGATGTACTGTAATTTCCATGTTCTTATGAATAAAAAATAGTCCCAATAAAATAAATACCGCAACACAAAAAGTGACTTTTCTGCCTTAGACCGTTTTTCAGCAGGGATTCTAACTTCAACTGTGAATATACATATGTTTTTAATTTAAGGTATTTTTTGTTGTTGTTTAGCTGCTGTGGCTCCTTCCCAAACAGTTTGATGGTAGCAATTTTAATCGTGTCCTCATTAGCGTAAAAATCTAGATTTAAAAAGCCCCAGAATGCTAACCCCTAACACAGCCACTTTGTTAGCACATGTTCCACCCTGCAGTGTGCGTGTCTGCGGGGCCCGAAGGCTAACTGTTAGACAGAGATAACAGAAGCATTAGCTCAGGCTGATCAGCAGCCTGTGATCTTCATCGAGGGTGAAGGGACATTATTACACTCGTTTACTGAAATGCTGCTCTTTTTTCCTCTCCTCGTTTTGCCCTCAGCGATGGACCCGCATGCTAAGTTGTCATGTTCTATCAGGGTTTGATACGAGAAAGATATTGTGACACAGCTGAACTGACAGAGACTCATTTTCTCCTCACACTCATTTTTCTATCCCTCTCAATGCTCTCTTACTTGTTCTACGGTTACAATGTGGAAAAAATAAACATGCACACAGAACATCAAGTGGTTTGGCAGTTGGTAACTGAATAAATGAGCATAATGAATACATAATATAGCTGGTCAGGGATGAGTGGTTCTGTAATGGAGAAGAGAGACAGGGTAGCTGACGCCTCTGATCAGAACAGCAGTGACTGTGAGAACAATAATTAAATGAAAAAAAGAGCGATAGCAAGGCTATGCAAAGGCAAAAATAGTAAACATAAACATACAACAACCTTCAAAAAGATCAAACTGTTGCTGGTTTTATTAGCTTTTACTGGAGCTGTCAGGAAACATATCAGTCTGTGTGACTCCTGCACTCTAACCCAGACTGCCAGCCTGTTCTGGTCAATCAGCACTTTTCCCTGAACTTTTACTGCACTTGAATGGATGTGCATGCAAACTTAGCTTAGTTGCATAAGCACAGCTGCTTGTACAACAACGTCAAAGGGGACGTGGCTGACCAGCACAAAGCACTAATGCAAGGGAATTGTTGACTGCACAAGTGAGAGGTCTGATGATTGTTGTCACTGTTGGTGTCACCGCTAAAAGTACCCTTCACCTTCTTTTATGTAATATAATATAAAATATGACTAATGTTATATGACAAAAGGACAGATAAGGAGCTAGAAGTTGAATGTATTTTACCACTGAAAGCAAAAGACAGCCTTTCTACTCATATGCACTTTGCAGCTTTTCTGTAGCTGAGCACAGCAAACTTTTAGGGAGTGTTGTCAGTACTTTTTACCAATCTAAGCCAACTGAGTTTGTCCAAATTCAAGAGAATACAACAGAACCAAGCAGAACTAATGTGTACAATATTTGTATCATTAATCTGAATGCTCAAAATAAATGAGGTATCACTGTAGAGGAGTAAAAATGAAATGTATAAAGTAGCAGGAACATAAGGAGAAATATTTAAATGTCTATCGGTATGTTCCACCACTGAGGATGTGAAACTATGAACAGCGTTACAAAACAGAAGCACTGTCACAGTGTTTTTAAACCTTATGCTTTATTCAGTGCCTTCCACTGAAGAAGAAATCGTTTGTCTTCACCAAAGTGACGTATGAAGGAAAACAAAAGTCCTCCCTCTGAAAAGGAGGCTGGGGAGCCCGTTATTTATTTCAGTTAAACCAATCAAAAGCATGAAGGTGTTTTTGAGGAATGTGTAACAGCCGGTGCATGAACTGACATCACTGGACACCAAGGCACAACATAGCAGGTCACACATGAATGTTTGTGTGCTTTTAACCTTGTCATAGTTGCAGAAAAACATAAAATGCTGTAATGCGTTATTAGCAGCTGCACAATAATCATTGTCTGGGTGGAGAGGAGTGGAAAGGAAAGGACAGCAGATACTGTAACACCACTCTACCTGTTCTAATTTAAAGATGTGCTGGTTGAAGTAGTGCTGGAGTCGTTCATTGGCGAAGTTGATGCAGAACTGTTCAAAGCTGTTGTTTTCATAATCCTCAAAGCCAAAGATATCCAGGACTCCAATGGACAGGATCTGGAGGAAGACACAGACAGCTCATTTTCTTTTTATATTTTACAATTATGGGATTAGTTTTTAGAAAATAACACATGAACATATCTTTAAGCATCATTGTCTTCATCCTTTTTGCATTTTTTTAAGTCCCATTTACAGCGCAGCTGCCCCCTGGGTTTCAGTAAGAGTCACGTCATCATATATCATTAATATGTACCCTCTGAAAGAGGCGAAGAAGGCCTTTAATTATGGAATGGACTCTGAAAGCTGTTTCCAATTTTAGTCAGCAGTGTTTTATTTCTCTCTGCAGGGTAATTTCTTATTCTGCTGTAAAAAAGACATGAGCCCATGCTCAGCATATATGCTGTTATCTGTACATAAGAACAATGACCTTGACAGAAAGTGCAACCTCATCAGGCCCCTGACAGTGCAGAGGGAGGGCAAACACACAACCACAGATGATGTCAGTGCCAAGACACACACACACACACACACACACACACACACACACACACACACACACACACACTCTCTGCACTGGGACAGCAGAGGACCACAGGGGGTAAACTGAGCTGAGGGGAACATGATGCCATCTGCCCAAATGTTCCTGGCATACACATGCAAACACACACACACACACACACACACACACACACACACACACATATCCTTATTTTAATCCCTTGTGGGGACTTTCCATTGACTATTCATTTCCTGGAAACTTACCCTACCTAACCATACCTAACCATAACCACTACTTACCTAACCCTAACCCTTATCCAACGTGAACACCTAATTTTTTCCGGAACATGGTAATTGACAGTTTGCACCATGGATGGTTGGGGGAGGGGGTGCCTTCTTGGGGGTCAGGATCAGTCCTTCATGGACAGCGCACGACCCACTGCTTCCCTGTTTTCAATAAAACTCCCAAAGCTGAAAAAAATTCTGAGCATGTGATAAAAATGGTTTCCCACCCCCTCAACAACATTTTTCTTTGAATTTGTTATGTGTAATTTTAAGTTTGTATTTGTTCTTATGTTCTCTGTGTACATTGTTTACAGTGAACTGAACTACTACATACATGTACAGTTGATGTGATAGAATATCTTACTGTTACATCTTTAAGTATGTGTGTGTTTGTGTTTCCTACCTTTGAATTGTCTTCCAGGTCCTTGTTGTTCAGCAG
>NW_018127887.1:5265992-5267114 GCF_001952655.1 Monopterus albus | reverse complement strand
AACACAATCCAATCAAACAGTGCGCTGTACAGTGACTTGGCCATGGAATCCCTCACTGTGACCGCCTACACACACACACACACACACACACACACACACACACACACACACGTCAACATCAAAAACATATGGACTTCTTAAGCAGTAACAGTGGCCAATTCTGTTTAAGGCCACGCTGTGTTTTATCACTCTCACACTCACTAACAACTTTACTAATGTAAAATTCAATGATATACAAACTGGTGCTGTCATGGCATCTGTCACCTATCAGTGCTGAAATGCCAGACACATGTAGCCTGATTCCAGGTCTGCTGTCATTGTGACAAACCAATCAGAGCTTAGTAGGCGAGGGACATCACCCTACTACATACCCAGCTAGCTACTGTAAATTTGTGAAATATATTGACAGAAAAATAGCAACAATCATGGATGAAATGGACACAGCTATACAAGTTCTTGTAAGAATGAATGAGTGAATGAGGTGGCATTTCAGTAAGATGATAAAGCTGGGACACATATTGGAAATTAATAATTGTGTAGTTTATCAGTGAAGTGTATGAAACTAAATTGGAGTCTGCTAACAATGTGATACAGCATTAAAACACACACACATTTTTTTTTACTTTTATTGGCCAGTACCCGAAAATTTGGGCCAGGTTTGGACAGGAATTTAGAAATGATATTTGGTTTTGTGTGAAGATCAGACATATAGGTCAAACTTTAGGCTAGACAGCTGGACAGCACTCAAATGTCTGCCTGGTCCATGCTCTGGTTACCATCCTAGCTGAGAGGGAAACAACAAACTTTACCAGAGGAAGCTGGTCTGATGACTCCTGGATCATTAAATGAAAACAGATACATGGACTACTGAAAACACAACTGAAAAATAAAAAAAAGTCTGTTCTATAACTACAAAAAACATTCCTTCTCTTTCACCAGAAGCTCCAGTGTGAATGTGCTCAAATGGAAGGGTCGCTTGAACCCCTGCCGACCGAGGCTGCATACTGCCTGCAGTCGTGGTGAAGCAAAACTGTGCATTTTAACAGCTGCCTCTTCACTTCTTGCATTATTGATTGTGTATAATATTTTTAGCAAGCTCGCCTGTGAACTTCCTGCTCCTAA
>NW_018127887.1:5264481-5265976 GCF_001952655.1 Monopterus albus | reverse complement strand
TGAATAGTACAATGTTTCAAGAAGAATCACGATTTCAGTGCCTCAGCAGAAATGCTGAGGAGTGCCAGCTCTGATGTGAACATCTGACATGCCTACTGAGCATGCAATGTCTCTGTCTTTGCTGTGTAACCGAATTATTCACCACCATGGGACCAGTTAGAAACATGACTGGAAACAAATGGGTTGAAAATGTTTTACTGGAGGGCCACCCAACAAACTGACAAACTATTTAGCAGGGCTTTTATCAGATTATTACATTTTATTAAACCATATTGTAAGTTTGCAGAGGGGAAGCTGTTGTTCTCTATTCAATTATTTTTCTCTTTCTTTCTCCTGAAAACCACAGGAGGTGTGAAACACGAGCTGACTCTGCATGTGACCTGCTCATTTCCTCGCTACAGGATGTCTTCAGTGTGTTTCACCACTATCTACTTTTATCTTTCAGTGACCATATGTGTATATGCATGTGCCTATGCATGTTAAGTGATGCATTAATCCCACAGCAATGGGAGAGTACCTCTATGCTTTGAAACAGTTTCTACTATGAAACAGCATTTTAAATGATCATATGCAAACCATATGAATGAATATCTGACTGATCCCCCCCTCACCTGCCCCTTCCCCACATTTGTCTTTCAAACAGGAAGAAGGAAGTGATGAAGTCAGTTTATTTAAAGCCACACCAATAATGTCAAAGTCAAACAGCCTACCTTGACAGAAATAGGCTCACATGCACAGGTGCCAAACAGACACTCATGCACACACTGCTTTCTCACTTCTGCAGACTAGTTTGTGTCCAAACCCAAGTTAAAGTCTATACTGTAGCATGCTAGCAGATCAGTTAGATGACAATGATGTTTAGCAGCTTTAATGTTTGCCATGTTCACCATCTTAGCTTAGCATAAGGGTCTGCTAAATAGAATAGAATACAATGTATAGTAGAGCCTTTCCTTTCTGGTCAATGTATTATGTGGTTACTTCTCTAGACAGTGAGACATAGACTTTCAAAAAGAGCAAGGGTTCCTTCCCAAGCACACATACCAAGACTACTGCTAATAAAATGCATGATGTGATGCCAGTAAATGGAGAAAGAGAGAAAGCTATCTTTGATTTTCCAGTTCCAGTGCATAATTGATAGCAAAACAAAATCATCAAAACAGATGCAGTAGCATGGTTTACTGATTAGACATATAGCTTTTTTAAACTGAGGACCTGCTGTCCTGACTGGCTGAACCTGCAAGAAAACAGAACAAAATTAGGGAACGTGTGAAAGGGCTCAAAGGCCAAATTCAAAACACAAATGATGAATTTTAATGATACACTCAACTTAGCCAAGAAAGTGTATTTGGTTAGAACTCATAGACAGTAACAAATTCAGCTCCAGATTCTGACCTCCATCGAGGTTGCAGAGCACAGTTTCCCTGCTCAAACAGTGAGCACTTCAGTTTCACCTGACTCAACAATGAACACATTAATTCAGGGGGGTTTTCTGGCA
>NW_018127887.1:5260150-5264428 GCF_001952655.1 Monopterus albus | reverse complement strand
ATCTCCCCATCTTGACTATGAGTCAGTGGACCTCCTCAACCTTTCTCATCCAAGTAGGAAGAAATAAGTTCTGAGAAATGGCAGCAACATTTGCCAGTTTCTTTTTTCACCACATTTCCTTTGTATTAAAACAGGCGTGATATGGATTCCACAGGTGGCCTCAATTCAATCCCACGGCCCTCGGTCACATTAGGACAGCACTTCACTTTCATTACTCTTCTCGTGTGTGTGTGTGCTCTTATATGCCTATCTTTGTAAGTCCCAATTAGAGAGGGCAGTTTTGGGTCCTCACTTGGTCAAAAGACTGAGAGTTGAAACTTAGTTATAGGGTTTAAGGTCAGAATTGGATGATATAGCTTTAAAGGTTCCTTGTGGTGGTTAAATGTAAACAAACAAATATCTATACTTAGTATTTCTCACCAAAAGTCAAAGTGCAGGGTTTCTGCAGGGCTCAAGCTAAACTTTTAAGACCTTTCTAATACAACACACAAAAACTAGAAAGAACAATTCAATGAGTCTAGATCACAGAAGCGTCTGTCAGCACCTCACCACATTAAGATATGCTTTGGAGCAGATTTCAACTAAAAATATTACAATAAGTTACAAACTGTAGCTTCAAGTTCCATATATGAATTTTACATGGTTCAATCGCTTCCTGTTTTCTCTTGCATCATGAAAACACAGCTCCTACTACTAGTGGTCAAAATTTTAGATTTATGGGTACTTAAATCTTGGCACAGATGTACAGCTTTCAGACACTGGAAGGTCGCTGCCTCACTCTCTTCAGGTCCTTGTGTATTGACTTTACCTCTTGCTCCTTTCAAGATAAGACCTACTCGAGAAGGACAGCAGCAACTGCAGGACTGGACTTATCAGAGCTGCAGCCCTCATCCAGGATTAGCTTTTTTTTTATCACATCGGCTACACAGCTAGTGTAGAAAAAGTGTTTCAAACATGCATGGCTCAAGAAGAAAGACAGTGAAAGAGACACACAAACAGAGAGACTGAGTATCTGGTTTCTGGCCTCTGTATTGTACATTCCAGTGGATGTTGCACATTCCTGAAACAATACCACATGACTGGAGGGATGGGGGTGTGAGGGAGAGTGGGAGCAACCATTGTTAGGCTAATCTAACCCTTAGATCAGATGGTAGGGGTGGAGCCATGCAATAGGCTATATGTGTAGCATTTCCTTCCTCAAACAAAAGACCCTGCAGACACAAGCACAGAGCTGGACCACATTCAATTCAACACAAAGTCACCAAAGACTTTAGGGACAGAGAAATAAATAAATAAAAACCACTGGATGATATGATACTGTACACATCAAAGAAGTCTATCTAGGCCAGCATCCTGAAGGTAAACCTTGCAGACTGTATACCCAAGAGTTATATGGACAAGGTTAAATTGCAGTGTTGCTTAACTTAACAGGAAACAGGAAGTTGCAGAGGAAGAGACTCATATCAAAAGAGTCTCAGGCAGAAGTGGTGGGGGCTGGGGGAGTGCCACAACAACCTCCCCAAACAAACTCCAAAAACATGCAAATGCAAGCACAGAATCTCCTCTCCAGCTGACACGTTTCATTACAAGACACTGGGCTCCACTATGCTTTCATGAGACTAACTGGAGTTCACCCAAGCTGCACCTTCTCAACACAAAGGGCCCTTTACTACAGCAGATAACTTATAATAACTTATAAAATGTAAAATATGTCCTTCAGTGTTTATCATCTTCTAGGCTTTGCGTGGACCAGACATCCCCACAGGTGGATTACCAGTAATATGTCATCAGATATAGAAGGTTGGATAAAGTCTGTGTGTTTGGGATTCAGGTGGGTAGGTGTCACATCACATATGGATGTCATGTTGTGTGTGGATAGTTACTAAGAAGGTCACCTCTGCAAATTTGTAGGGCACAATGAGCCTCTCTCCAACAGTCACAGTCTTCCTGGTCGTCAGCGCTTCAAGCAGCATGTCCTCTTTTACCTGGAGAGAAAAATAGAAGATGAGGACAAATTTGTTGAGTTTTTTTTACTTTGTAAAGTGTCCTGAGGTGACTTTTGTTGTGATTTGACGGCTATCTTATTTATAGGTACTGCAGTTACTCATTTGAAGTTCCAGAAGATGCACCATGGGGATCTAACATACACTGTGACAGAACACACCATCCATCCCTCATTAATCCTTCCTTCTGCTAAGCTGAAGCTAAGCATATCCTTGCTGCTTCTACCTAACAGAGCTGGCCAACAGTAGAAGCGCTCAGGATGCAGCGAGCACATATACTCGGTGCACACACATATAAACTACAATATACTGTATGTGACCTTGCCGGCAAGTTTAGGGAAACTCAAACTTGGCCCCATAAAAGCCATTGACGACAGGGCCACACTGGGAGAAGCAGATGTCACCACACATATCTCCTCCATCTACAGGGATTATGGGTGTGGGCTAAACAGCTGCAGCTCGCACCATGTGTTTGTGTGTGTGAATACATGTGAGAGCATGAGTTTGTGTGATTGCCTGATGTCTTCATGTGTAAAAGGCCAGGGTGTTAGTGTTATAGTTAATACCATTATGGATCTATTTTTGTCAGCTGTCTCCTTTGTAAAGACTTTGACAGGAGGAGGGCAGTGTGTGTGTGTGCGTGTGTGTGTCTGTGTGTGTGTGCAGTCAGTGGGTTAGTGGGGTGGGCAGAGGCATAATCAAACTTCATTTCACACTGCCTGGTAATCCCTCTACTAAGAGCAAAGCCAATTGTGCAGCCTGGTGATTGGTCTTTAGCTGGTACATTTGGTGTGTTTTACTGATGTGTATTTAATCATTTTTGAACAACAGTGGAGGTCTATGGCACGGATGATTGAGGTAATCCAGGTTGGAGACATTAACTGTGAGTAGAGGCAATTCATTGTTGGGTTTAGTCTCTGTGTGGGGGATGCTGAAAATACTATTAATATAAAAAATGACCAGCCTTATCTTTAAAAAAACATCAACAAATTCAGGCTCTATTGCAATTTGTTCTGACAGAAGGCTTTTCCCTTTAGACAGTTTGCACAGGAATGTTTCTGGTCAGGTCAAATCACTCAACTCTGCAGCTTATAGGATTCGGTCGGTCATCCGTCCATCAGCCCTGGTGAGCTTTACTTCCTCTTCCAGTTCCACCTCCACAGGAAACAGGAAGTCCCAGCCAGTTTGGCTCCTATTCATGCATCAATCCACACTCATACCAATCACTTCTCCTTGAGAGGTGCTTCAGTACTAGCGTGCAACAGTAGAAGTGAGAGCAGTGGTTCACATTTGAGCCCGTCTAAAATGGTTTTACATATTGAGTGATTATTTATGCAAATCAAGAGCTCACTCAGCCTCTGTGTCCACTTTGGCTGGGCTTTCCCTTGAAGTCATTCCAACCACAAATGATTCATATTGTAACTGCATTTACTGTAGCAAACCACAATAACCTATTTTAGCCATTTAGCAGATTCCCTCATGCAAAGAGTCCTACAATGAAGTCATGCATCATCAATAAAGCATAAATGCTGAATACTTTTGATGGCACCTTTCTGGCCCATACACCCATCTGAAGTCCTGGCAGTAAGCAGAGGTGGGAAGTACCAAAGTACAAGTACTTCATTACTATACTTTAGTAGATCCAGGTTGGAAACTGACAACGAGTAGAGGCAGTTCTTTGTTTGGGGAGTGTTGAAAAGACTATTAATATAGTGACTGGCCTTATTCTTTAAGGCTTAATTAGACCTGAAGTGTGTTCTCATTAGTTAATGTAAATATTTTTTGAAGGTAGAATAGTTTGATAATCTTGGAAATATATTTATACAACATGAGGCTCTGTTAGGTTTGCACAGAAACAGCTGGTAAATGTAAAATGTCCTTTGAAGGGCTACTTTTTACTTTTATACACTGAGTCCACTTCAGAGCCTTTACTTTCTTAATCAGTACTTTTACTTTTATTAGTATCTGTACTTCTACTAGAGTATTGAATGTGTGTGCTTTTGCCACCTATGGCAGTAAGCAAATTGAATTTTTATAGAGGCACTTCAAGAATAAACCACAGCAAATACTGTAGATGCTGTAATGGCCAAAGTAAATGAAAGGCAACTTTTTACATTATTAACCTCTTTATGCACCAAATATTACATTAATGCTTAAATATTACAAATAGCATTACATTTATTTCCTGGAAAACACTATAGTAACAGTTTCACAATAAAATCATCATAGTTTTCCCTTCACTTTAGTCCTTCCGCATCAAATATGACTTTTCCCA
>NW_018127887.1:5235353-5260111 GCF_001952655.1 Monopterus albus | reverse complement strand
GAATGTTACCAACATCCCTTCCAATTCATTACGACTCTTTGTTTGTTTAACATCACTGCGATGTGTTTTGGTTTTCCTTCCTTCTTCTTCTTCTTCTTCACTTTAAGTACATGTTATATGTCCCCCAGGACAAATGCACCAACTAACAGACATCAAAATAAACTTGAACTTAAAAACACCAGCCCCTGAGCATGTGGCCAACATGTGGCTCAGCTCATGTCTCTGCCACTCTGTCCCTCTGCTCCTCTGGAGAGTCACAGAGACCAGTCTGGATGTTGAAGGGGAATCCTGGCAGGCTCCCCACAGTCACAACATCCCCGCTGCGCTGTTGACAGGAGTCTCCGGTACACTTTGGACATTGTTTTGTAAGTCACTCAACGAGCACATCCGACTAATCGCTGCAGTTTGTAACAGGGACTGGGAAGGTAAATCAGAACAGCATGTGGATGTTTGAGCAATCCTCGTCATGTATGCTGATGAGGGCGAGTGTGTGGTCTGCACTCCGTGTCAAGAATGAACCCAAACACAGCGCAACATCATAAACTTGCCTGATATGTGACCCTCTGCTTTTCTATGTCTCATCATGGACAATAAAGAGTCCAAAGCAGTCGGATCCTGGGCCCAGACTGTGTATGTTGGATGCTTCTAATGTTGACTAGACTGTACAAGCAGGGGAGGACTGTACGTTTTCTCACAGCATTATATTTAAGTACATTTCTCAGGAACTTTATACTTCCACTACATATTGTACTTTTACTTTCATTTATTTGACAGATACATTTACTAGCTACTTTGAAGATTCAGACTTTCCAAACAAACTCTATGATCAATAAATAAAGTACACTGTAAATTAAAACTACTGTACTCAACAAGAAAGAAGTTAAAATAGCTTCACTTCGACTAGTTGCAACATTAAAATACTGCTTAGTAATAAGTAATAATAATCCAGTAATATTCTATTTGGCCACTTAATGAACAACTTTAAATTTCAAAAATTTTAATGATAACAGTTCTGTTTTTCTAGTTACATTAAGTAAAGATTTACAGTATAGAGTAATTGCAGGACATTAACTTGTAGTGCAGTAATTTTATATGGAGGTAATAAAAGATCACAGTAATATTCTTAGTATATTTCAGAACAGTTGCACTGTGACAAAAGAGAAGTGAAGCTATATCAATGTTAAAATATGTTTAAATTAGAAAAAGAGGAAAAACGAACACACCTGAAACAGTGTACCCATCACCCATACTGTAGTCTGTGGCCATTATATTTCTGCTGTTTGACTGTAATATTGTTGCTGAAGTCAGAGTTTGGCTGAACTTTATCTGAATGTATATACAGAAACAAAGTGCTCCCACAGATCAAACTAATCTGATTGGAAATATGCTCAAATTGTAATATGCAATCAAGGACCTGATTAAATGAGCACTGACTATCCACCAAGCAGCTGTAAGAAGTGTACAAAAACATTTCACCTCAAAATTAAGGAACAAAAAGTTGTTGACAAGCCAGTCACATATAACAGAATTACTGCTGAGATTTGTATCAGTGCCTGATGCGTTGTTATAATAATCTAAACATGATATAACAAGGCAGGTGACACTGGGAGAACAACAGTGACTCATTCCTGGTGGCAAAGCTTGTCTGTGAAACAGCACAAGAGCTCTGAAAATAGCCTCTACACAAACATTACTTTGTGGAAGTGCAGGATGGCTGGACGGCTCTTTGGGACCTGAAGCACCTCTTAGCTTCTGCTGTCACCACAAGCTGTGCTTGTACACAGAGAGCCCTCAGGTCCTCTAAAAGCCTTTCTGTAAAACCCAAATATGGGGGGTAAACTTGTGATTTATCAGTGTTTAAAAAACTAAAGAGCAAAGAAACATCTTATTCACTCCAGTGCATGTGACTTGTGTTTTTTTAAAGGTCACTAAGCACATGGATTTTTAAGTATCTGCAGTGGGCATGTGATGGAAGAACTTTGGGAGACATATAAAGTATTTAGTGAGAATAAACAAGCCCTGTGCTGTGTATTTAGAATATTGCATTTCAGCATAATGTTAGCAAGAGAAGAAATACTACTAAAATACTTCTCAAACTGAACTATATATCTAAAAAATCATTTCAGCCATAAGCAGTTCCATAAAATATGTCAATTTTAACTTTATTCTAAAGCCCCATATTTGAACTTTAATACTGTGGCCCGGTGTTGGTTTTATAGGCGTTGTCACGTTGCTCACCTCTAGCAGCTCGGACACAATAGGCAGCACCTCTGGGTTGCAGATGTCAATGGAATCATCCCTGTAGGTCTTCTTCTTGTAGCAGATGTTTCCCAGGTGGAGGATTGCTGACAGCAGGGAGAAGATCCTGACAAGGAGACACATTATTAGAGGTGGCCTGTGCCAATTTTCAACCACAGTAGGTTTAATAATTTCAGAATTGGTAGTATATTCGGCACTACACTACACTACACCCACAAGGAGACTGGTTGGGTGTTTCTGTGTACAGGAAGCATGAAGGTGTGTAAGATAAATGTCGTTTAGATATACAGCCACTTCCATAATTATTAAAACCTGATTGAAAAGTGTCAGTTCTCCTTTATTATGTTGTTTAGGGCAACTAACTTGCTGTTTTACCAGGTTTCTGTGCTCAGAGGCTCTTGATAAGGACACTTGACAAGGTCACATCATGTAACATTTCTGCAATTAGATGGTCTCTGTCACCAGCAGCTGAATCTCATCTAATTATTTCTCTATTTGCATTGTAGAGATAATGTGCATCTCCAGGAAGATCCTGACTTCACAAATCACTTCCTCTTGCCTGTTTGTGTCAGAGGAATATAAACTAAAGTGCAAAGACCTCAGCGACTCCTTTCATCTACTCAAAGTGGGAAAGACAAAGAGCTCCTCAGATGAGGAGTAGGAGGACTTATGCAGTGATTAGCTTACACTGCTACCCCTGTGGCCACATCTGCTGAGCTGGCAGTATACTTCCACACCACAGAATGTCTGCAGATTTATATCTGAGCCTGATGCTAACAGACTGTGGGGTTGAGGTTCTATAAGCATTTATTAAATATGTATGAAATATCACTCAAAGCAAAGCTAATTTATTTCTATAGGCCTTTTAAAAAATCCAAGGTTACAATCTGCTTCACAGCAAAATGAATTAACAATCAGAATCATTATAACCACACATATCACTCACAATCACAGGAAAGCATAATAAAATAGATACAAAACAGTAAAAATAATCAAATAAAATTCATAAATGAATGAAAAAACCTCAACAAGGAAGCATAAGTCTTTTACCTAAGATGGCTAAAAGTCTCATCTGAAAGAAACTTGGTAATCTGTTTATCTAATTTAAGAGCATCATCAAATTTTACTTCAAGATTCCTCACTTGAACTTTGTGAGATTTGATGTATTGGGCCAAAGGGCCAAGATACCACACACTCTGTCTCACTTCCGTTAAAATGCAGGATGTTCAAAGTTAACCAGGTTCTGAGTTCCCTCAAACAGTTGAACAAATTCGGCAGTGAGCTGCACTTTATTGCCATCATATACTCGAACATAGTTAATCTTACTGTTTGCGTGTGACAGGTAGGAAGCCGACCATCTCCATAGCCAGCTGCAGCCGCTCAAAGTCATGTTTCAGATCCTCTCCTTCCACTGTGAAGCAGTCCTGCTGGTATCAGATGAAAACACACAAAGAGAGAAGAAGAGAGGAAGACAGAAAGACACATCAGCATCAGCAGAGACATTTTAATGAATATATGACAAATCAACTAAGCTGAAGCCTGTTTGATGGGTATTGTTGTGGCATATCAACACAATCCTGTCGTGTCCTGTTGCTGTAAATTCACACTGTATTTCATATATAAGGTTTCTGAAATAAAGCATCAGAAAACATTATTACACCTGACAATTAATTCATTTGTAAGATATAACATTAAATTAGTCACAGGTCAAAGTCATTGTATTACAGGTCATAAGTAAATTTTACATCCTGGCTATCAAGTCCCACATTTTGTTTTTTTAACATTTTTTTAACAGAAATAATAAGTGTGTTGCAGAGCATATGACTTTCAAATACATTTTAGAACATTAAAAATTGGTACTCCTGTGATAACGGGCTGGTGTGCAGTGGAAATGCACTTTTACTTCCTGCTTTGTTTTTTAATCCATGCATTTTGGAGCAAGCGTCAAGTCATTCTAAAAGGTTACAGACTAAGTGAAATTGTGAATCACTGGTATAAAAGTCGAGTTGTATGTCTCTTTGAGTTTTGTTAAGTCGGGTCTGAGTCAACAGGAAAAACAATCAATAGGCAAGACCACCGTGTAGAAACTAACTGGTCACAGGAGGCAACATGTCATAGTTGTGTCTCTGGCTTAGATCAGCAGACAACAAACTGTGTGATCATTTTGGAGTGATTAATTTAGACACAATGTATGAAAAAACACAAATGTTTAATTCACTTGATGAAACTCAGTCCACCTCTGTAAACCTTGCTAAGTGAACACATTGCCTTCCTGTGAAACACAATGATGTGTCACACAGTGAGTTTTTGTGAGTTTATGAATGAATGAGTGAAAAGTCAACATTGACTGCCTATGTGTGTGTCCCCTCAGGCCCTCTGGTCAGTCAGCATGTCTCTGCTCAGGCGGCAAGCCTCTCACAGGCTGTAATTAGCACATACCGCAGCCACTGGCTAGCGACAGAAGTCACAGGAACTCATAATCCACCGTGGATCTGCCTCTTTAACATTCAACACTCCACTCCATTGATTTCCTTTGGCTTAGAACTTGTCAGGAAGTGCAGAGCCAACAAGTAGCACGTTTCTCCAGTGAGGGGTTCTGAGGCTTCTTGAGCAACAGCAAGACCCAGGAGAAGCCAGTATTCAAACTGCTGGGTATGTTCAACCTCAGCGCCAAGTAGCACAACATAATACGTTGAAGAAAGTTGAGAAATTAAAGAGATCAGCTTGGGCCAGTTGTGAGGGAATACTCTGGTCAAACACTGGTGTTTAGGAAAATAAAAGAACAAGGGCTTCTTGAGTGCAATAAAATATGATGAAGGAATAATCAGTGCTTCTTACTTATGCTAAACAAAAATGTTTTTCCAACTTCAGAATATGAAACGATAGTTTTATACCCTGATTGAAACAGATCTCAGATGAACCCAGTTAAAAGTATGTATATACAGTCAAGGCTTTCCTGTTACTTACCATGATTTCATCAAGATTTCTGTTGCTGAGGCACCAGGTCAATTTTATGCCAAAAACAACATGCCACCCTGTTACTAGACATTCCACATGAGCAAAAACCACAGACACCCAAACAGGCGCAAAATGCAGATTCACAGCCGCTGAGGCCCAGAACCAAATAGCCGCCTGCATAAATGAAATGCTAACATTCACAAAATGTTTGGTCTTTGGGAACTTAAGTCACATTTGTTTGTTTCCTATTTTTGTCTATAGATGTTACACCTGGAATTTATATACGTGCCTCGGTTCAAAGTGCTAGGTGTCTCTATTTACTGCAGCTTGGCTCCCGGCATTTTGACACTGGTAGAGGTCAGAGGTTAAACAGGCACAAAGGGTTGGTCATGTGCTCAGACAGCTGTTATGGGCTGTTGAGCTTTCTGTGTGTGTGTGTGTGTGTGAAGACAGTGACATCATCTCCTTAGACGGAGGGGTCACAGACTGATGAAATCATTGACTGACCCTTGAGGGAGACAGCGTTTCAGCAAACAGGGAGTGGAGTCATTTGTGTATGGAAAAACATATGAGGGGAAAAGGTGGACAGAGAGAGAAAGACAGAGCTCCAAGAAGCCAGTGATGTTAAAGAAATAACTCAAGGTTTGGGAAATATGCTTTTTTCCTTCCTTAGGAAGAGTGAAATGAGTCGGTAACAATCTCATGTCTTTGTTAAGAAAGTGCTGTACATTTATAAACCATACCTGTCAATGCACCCATTATAGATGTTATCAAGTCATTCAGTGGCCTATTATCATTTGTTATTGGGCCATAGTTATGGCTCAGAGGGTCCATACTCCATCTATGTAGAGGTTCTTGTGTTGTTATAATGTTCTAGACTTTCGTTGTCAGGGCTATAAACAAAGAGTACCTGCTTTACAGACAAACACTATGTGTAGAGGTTTAGGCACCAAAACTACTTGAGTTAGTTTAGGAAAAGCTTGTGGCTTGGGTTAAAATACTCACCAATAAAAACATGTTTCCCACTGATTTCTGGTCAGTGCAGGGACTCTAGCTTCTCCCTGGATCTGATTACTTGTCTACTTGTCTGCCCCTCGTCTGAACCATTTTAGCCTACCTGTGTATGGACTTAGTTTATTATCTCATTCTGGTCAGTAGCAGCCCTGGGCCACTATGGTACTTTCTGCACCTGGGTCTTAAATAAAGTCACAAGCCGTGAGAGTGATCCACATGTTCAGAAAAAGAAAATCCTAATTTTGGCCGATAAATGGCTGAATATGCTACATCTAATATCTGGAGATTATTATGTAGGAGTGATGTGAGAAATCTGCGTAGGCATCTTGATACAGGACACATTTGGACACATTGCCTCGACTCCATTGGACCAAAATGACAACAGGTTTCCAGAGCAACGTTTTAGATGAGTATTTGATACTCAAGAGATTTTTGGGGGTAGTATCTCTTTAACTGTATGAATATGGAGAAGGACCTGAATGCTAAAAACATTGCGTGTCCTCAGAAAACCTTTCCTGGATAAAAGAACTCTGTTAATAAATTGGTAGACATAAAGCCAAAGTCAAGAGGGAAATACTGAAACTATCACACAAGTTGTATTTATACTAACTGGATCTTGTGTCAAGTATTTGCTCCCTGGCAAAGTCAAAGTAACCTAATCTTGTATTAGTACATATTGAATCCCTTAATCACAAAACAAATCCCACTGACCAAACATTACTCACTTCATTCAAGTAGCGGCTGGCAAGACAGTGGCAGGCTCACAGAGCAGCAAACACACACAAACTATGGACCACACACTGACAGGGAAGGTTCAGGAACAAACAAGCTGCTGTTAGAGCGTGTTTTTGTGTTTCTGTACATTTCACATTGATAGCACTGTCTTGTCTTGTTTTGTTTTTTCATGTAAAGAGCATTGAAACTGTGGCTTTACACTCAAACCTACTGTGCTTGTTGTTTTCAAATATTAAATGTGCATCAGCCAGAAACATCCATTATCATCCTCGTTGTCTTACACTAGCATTGCAAAGAAAAACGAGGCCCTTAAATATAAATATAAGGTTATTTAAGGGACTTTTCTCTACAACAGTCAGCCTCTGTATGAGTATTCATACCCCTCAACGCCACTGACCACTTCCACTGTGGTGATTTTGAGCTATCATTGGTTCAAAAACCAAACTACTCTTTTCTTCTGACTTTGAATTTAAGAACATATTGTTGATTGTTACTTTTAAATGCAAAAACAAAGGCTAAATAGGGATGTTTGTACTCTGCAACAAGCACCAAGTTTGTCCACTGTACATGGTCAGGTTTGTATTCCTGCTCTGTGCAGTGTGTCAAATACTAAATAAAAAAGTAGCAGTGAATGCAAAAACCTGAAGCTTCCCATTAAAGATGGTGGTTTCCAGACATCATCACCCTTCTCACAACAGCAAAACATCCAATGGTTAGTTTAAAAGGATTCCTTTATGTCGGAACTGTTAATCAGCATATAGTTTCAAGAATGATGTAAAAGAATAAACGTCTTATTTTTAAAACAAAGAACTTACAGTATTTTGATGTCAATCATTTAAAATGAGATACTGTAAAAAAAAAAAAAATCAAATACACAGATGGCTACATTTAGGGTATCCCTTTAAACCTTTCAGATGCAGTCCTTACAGAGCACGCCCAGTAGCGGTCAGTCCAGGTCACCGTTACAGTGAAAGCAGGCATGTGTGGACAGCAGGGAGCAAACAAGACCAAGACTGGCACCAAAAATTCAGAGAACCACGACACACCCATGAGCACAGATGTACACAAACAACTTGTCATCCACATGATACTGACCAGCTCGCTCTCATAATAATTGTCCCAGTGGAGTCTATGTGATTTCTTTGTCATCTGGAAGCAAGGCAGATCGGGTTAGGAAGGCATGAATTACACAAGAATACGCACACGTTCAAGTGACTGAGAAAGATTATACATGCTTTTAATACTTCAGGCAAAAAATACTAATCCTCTCACACACTCAAACCAGACACACACATCTCCAGAGCTGAAAGTACAGAAACTACTGTAGTAAACTATTAATACAACAGCGTGCCATACTTCATTACAGGTAATTACTGCATTCAAAATCTCTCTTATACTATTAGTATTGTCAGTAGAGGTATTATACAAGTCCTGTGACTGTTATTGTTGTGTTACTGATGCATTAATGTGGAAGTAGTATTACTGTATACTGCTGTAGCTGGTCACACTGAAGCTGTTGTTAACTTCATTATAGACTGTTTTGTGTTTAAAGTCATAATCAACAGTTAATTAAAAATTATACTGTATATGTCACTGCTGAATTAAATAAAGTACAACATTCAATCTGCAAGGGACAAATACCTCTAAGTTGTACTTAAAGTTATAATCATTATGATCTCTTTGAAAAATTGCAAGAAAAAATTTGTACATTGTTCAGCTGCTAGTTTTTACTATTGACCTTTAAATACTACCACTACTGGGGAAAACAACTTGCACTGTACAGGAAATGAAAACATACTGTTGTTGTTACAACAATGTGGTTTGTCTCCTCTGTTTCATTTCTGACAGACATCCCATTCAATTACTGTACCTAATTTTTTGGCCATTTGAGGGCAGTGGAAACCACTTGTAAACACAACACTAACATAACATCCCCTTTTAAAGACCATCAAACAGATAGTTGATTATTTACACATGCGGCATACACCAGCAATGTGTTTCTGTCCACCCGGTGAGTCGGAGACCAACGTTCACTCGTCTTTTAGCTCTGTGTTTGGTCTCTACCAACTCCTGTGGGAAATACCTGGCTCTTTGCCTGCTAAATGCCCCATGACACTCAGCTGCCAGTTTATTAGGTATATCTACTATAGCTACTGTAAAACTAAGTCAGTCTAATGCACATTAACAGTCCTGTAATAAATCTTCCTTCATGAAGTTGATATTTTCAGATTTAGAGGCGTTGATTCAACTCTGTGACCATTTTGGAGGATGGAGTAAATGGTATACAGCTGCCATAAAAAGGGTGGCCAAAATAATAAAAACACCTGTTAGTATAATGAAATACAATCCAACAGCAGCACAAACTCCATTATATACCTCAAACTGCAAAAGTAAAACGGTTTGAACAAAACGTGAAGGGGAGATTTATTGCAGGACTGCTCATGATCTAGTCACTAACTTTGTCTGTCTGCTTGGTGTTTGGTGCTGAACCAGTAATATACATTTTTTAAAGCATTTTACTGAAAACAGCTGCCTGCTGCAGCCAAAAGAAAGATCCTATGAGTGAACCAGTATAGTAATGTTGTGGCCGGACATCTAAACAATGAGCTCCAGTAAAACTCATTACAAAGCACCATAAAGATGAGAGGATCTAGGATTCAGTCTTCTGAGGACACCGTTCAAATTTTATGTCATTTGATACATTATTCCAGTAAAAATAGCTGCTTTAAGGATTATAAGGAAATGTTCTTAGTTATGATGAAGTTCTGAGAAACAGACAGACAGAAACAGGGAACAAAATCCTTTGCTGAGAGACAACAGAGCTAAACACGATAATCACTTTGCTCTGTTGTGACACCATTTTTGTGTGTGTGCGTTTGTCGCATACACACAAACCTGTGTGCTCACAAACACACGCGACCCCCGGCGCCCTCTGCACGAGAGCAAGTCAGCGCCAGATTTATTCCCAAATCTTGCTGTTGCCATGGAAACAGAGCTGCATAGTAACAAGCAGCAGAGGGGCGGGGCGTTTGTTGTTGAGGAGATAAAAGGAGGGCGGGAAAAAAAGTGTTTATTTTCTGATGAAGCCAAAAAAGATGAGGAAGAAAGAATATGAATCCTCACGTGTCTGCTGCCAAGGCACACAGATGCACTGCAAAACATGCACACATATGGGGGCTCTGGCATGTACACAAGCATGTAAACACACACACACACACTTGACAGAGACACTTTTGGGCTGATGTAGTCAACACATCCCAGTATTGAGGGGTGCACCAGTTATGATGAATGAGTAAATAGCATCCAACAGAGGGAGAAGGAGAGAAGGGAGTTGGAAAAATGATCTATCATCATCTTCACAGTCTATGTCAGCTACATCTCGACATGGCGCCTAGGCTTATTTTTCAGTAATAACTCATCACTTCCTTGCATTTAGGATGAACGCTCACATCTATGCTGCATTCTTTGCAGCACATTAAGATTCAAACTTCCTTGTGTTTTCCAAGCATTATAAATCAGATCTTTTCAATTTTTTATTTTGCTCAATCACTAAACTCTCACGGTATCGTTCTTTCCTACAACTTGTTAACAAACAACAGCTTTTGATTCAGTAACTGATGTTGTTCTACTGACTTGATAAGTGCTGACAAATGACTAGATGACTAATTTCAAGATAAGCAATTATAACATTAGAAGCTTTTGGTCACCTTGTTCTGTCCCTTCACTCCTGTTGCTTTTCTATGTCTATAATCTTAAACACTTTTTTGACTGAACAGAAATAGGATATAATATTAGATAAGTATGAGAGTCTTAGGGCTTGGGTAGCTTTTTTACTGGCTGCCAACAGGATATCCGAGTTCCAGCAGTGATACCAAATCAATACTTTTTTATGCCTCCACACCAGCAGTAGCCACAGCCAGGGGCATTATGTTTTCGGTTTGTCTGTCCAATTCTTGTTACCATGATATCACAGGAACACCTTGAGGGAAGTGTTCACTAGGACTCAAGGATGAACTGATTAGATTTTGGTGTCATAGGTCAGTGATCTCACTTCTGTCCCATACCTGTGATTTTGGCTGTTTAGTTGGCGGCATACAACTGTGAAGCGATAATTCTAGCTGATATTGCTAAACCAAATTCTTATTTTGTTCATTAGTCAAAACAAATTTTTCAAACATATATTGTCTTTCTCAAGAAGTGCAAAAAATATTTTTAACTGGCAAAGTAAAGCATAAACAAGACCTGACAAAGCAGTTAATGATACATTTTCATTTAAATATTAGTAGGTCATAATTATTGATACTTGATGCTACACAAGTGTCGGTAATATTCTAAAGAAATAACTGAAGTTCAATTGCCAGTCCTAATATTTAGCTTTGTTTTGTGAGTTCATTGCTGAAGAAAGTTTATGGTGTCTCCTCTGGAAGCTGATATTTTGAGGTGTTTATAACATGATGTCATTGAGGTTGATTTTAGGAAAGAATCTCTTCTTCCTAGTTTGTTAATGATTGGATTAGAAATGATATTTCAGATTTTGTAATTGGATTTCTTTTTAATTCTGATTTTGTTATCCATAAGCATAATTTAACTTATTGTCATGGCTGTAAAAATCATTAGCAGTGACCGTACAAGTAGATACACAAAGAACACCTCTACAAAATGTAAACCATACACAATAACTGAAACAAATGTTTTTAAGAGCCAGGCAGCGAGTCGGAGCCACTACTTGTAACCCTTACAATCAACTACAACAACACAAATCCTGTTTCCTCTCTTATCTCAGAAGCAGGATCATTTGACAAGTAATGCAACAGGACAGCACAAACACAGCATAATGAAGTGGAATTAATTTTGTCATTTACACGTACTATCACCGACTACTGTGCTCTCTGCGTTTGTGTGTGTGCATGCGGACCTGGTTGAGGTAGTGGTATTCCTCAGGTTTGAGAAGGTGGAAGGACTTCCTCTCCTCTTCACTGGCTCCGGCCAACAGGTAGTAAAAGACATGGTAGTTTCTATAGACACACACAAACACAAAGGGTTACAGGCTGTGGTTCTACAGCACAAAAGCATTTCCTGTATTGATTCCATTTGAAAGTTCCTCAGTGGTGAACTGAGGACAGCAGCTTTCACATCTCCTCGCTCCACTGAAGTGACACCTGAGGAAGAGGTGCCATTCAAAGCTTTGAGGTAGGGTACAGTAGAAGAAACTGTCCATCTGCAGCTGATTTCACAACCCAAACCTACAACATGTAGCAAATAAGTCACCCCTTCGAGCCGGTTGGCTCACATATCAAGTCAAACAAAGCAGCAGTGCGGTGTGTGGGCTGCAGGTAAGGAGTTGTGATTAACCATGATAAAGGCCGGGGCTTCAGCCAACGCACTGAGATGTCATTCTATTACATCTGGAAACAAACTTCAGTTCTCTGCACAGAGACAGTTAGTGCTTGATGGAGTGAGGGAAAGTTGGGAAGCCCAAGGTGGATATTAGAGAATCCTAAACTGTAATAAGTAAATGTTTTTAATGGAAAGGCTTTTTCTGCTGCTAAAATTCTCTGACAAGTTAAGGTTGCTGTTATATAGCTTTCTGATACAGGTACTTGAATGCAGCTGTTGTTAACAGAGACACTAAAGTAAAAATCAGGGATCCTCAGATAGTGACACTAACAACACAATACATGACTGACACATTAAGTTATATTAGTTATAAAACCATACACCTAATAAGAAACCAACAGTTGCTGAATACAGTAACAGCACCTCACTTGCATTTGGACCATTTGCCACCATCCCTCAGCTAATTCCCCAGTACTGTTGTTTCCCCACACTGGGGTTATACAGGGGCAACCTGTCATGAAACAGGCTTGAGGATTTAAGATAGTTTGTGGCTTATCATCAGGCTGCCTGCTCCCCCTTACCCCTCTGATCCAAGTCAGAGCCATTTGGGAGGTCCTGTCTTTAGTTTCTATCAATATGGCTGCCAGGGCCTGTCATCAGTATGAAATAGAATTCCAGGGCCAAGTGGGGTTTAGAGGGATTAGATGACCAGTAGAGGGTTTTACTTTGTTTTTTCTTTTGCCTTCCCAAAGCCATTATGGTGGTGGGACAGTCACCTGGGAGGGCGAGTGATATGAGGACAGAGCCGGTGGAGCAAGGGGAGGGTGTTTGTGTTGTCTGAAGAATGAATTTAGGAACGTGGGTTCAGGTGGAGATTCCTGCATGTATGTGTCGATGCTGTGTCTCCAACATAGTAGGTTTATAGAATGTGAATGTCTGAACTGAAAAAAGAAGTGAGAACAGGTGGTGGTGGTGTTACACTCTACGGGAAGCATAACCGAAATCTGTGCATTTTCCCAACAACTCCTGATGTGCAGTTAAAGTATTAAAACACAATGTCCTGTTCTGTTTGTATAAATGATCCTGAGGGAAATCAGATAGAGGAGCTGAGCAGAGAGCAGAGGGCGATTTCAGATGGACAGCTGATACAGTATATTCCTATTTTGCAGAGGAAATGAAAACTATTTCAGTATCAAGTTTCTTAAACAAAGAACACACGAGAACAGAGATATGGATTCGACATCTTATCTCTCACACAAGTGGGAAACTGGCTCTCAAAGTTTCTAATTACAGATTTAGATTATTTATGGCTGCAACACATCACGTAGAGTTACTTACAGTATTAGGTATCATTATTTTTTTAATTATTGTGTAAATTTCAAAGAAAAAAAGTAATTTTGAAAAGAAGATTTGTTTAAACATATTTTCACAAACTGATTCCTGCAACAACGAAATGCTGTTAGGATCCTTTTAAAATGAACACATGTCAAAAAGTAGTTACAAAATGCAAATGAGCTGCTGATTATGTATCAAAGAGGCTCCAAGTAGGTAAAAAACTGACTTTTTCTTCATATTGTGGAAAACAACACAATGTGTTTTGGCCTTAGGCCATCGTCAAGATTTGTTAAAAGCAACGTAACACATAACGTGCTTTTAATATACCGATGAGGGCCACAAGCCAAAATGTGTTGCTCTCGCAATAAAGTTGTTCTCTGCACTGCAAGTGTGGCTGGAGTTTTGACCTTTTCAGGTTATTTTCATCATCTATGCACCTTGGCAGTGGGTGAAGCTGTGCCAGAGGATTCAGTGCTGAGGCATTCTCATTGTCATGTCTTAAAAATAAGATGTAATAAATGCAAACTTGGGACAAAATCTTACTTTGTTAGAAATGTGTGAACATAACCTGCCCAAACAGTTGGTTAGTGAGGCAACCAGGTGACAGTGTGTCAACACTGAATCTCCCAGACGTACCAGTGATGAAATGACCAGTATGCAGACAAATATTCCAACTAGTTACTGACGTAAAAAAACAAACAAAAAAAAAAAACAAAACATACAGTATATCATCTACAAGCCATGCTGTTATTGTATATGAATCACCCTTTTGTTTCTACTCACCTCTCATTGTGTTCCTGGTAAACCAGACGTGATTTCTCCAGCAGGTACTTCTCCACATATGCCCTGAAAACACCACACAAACGTACGTACAGTCAAAGGGCCCAAGTAAGAAAACTCTCATGTGGTTTCTATGTGTCTGTGGGTATTTGTCTCACCCCCGAACAGTGCCACTCTCCTGGTAGTTGACCTGGATGAACTTGCCGAAGCGGCTAGAGTTGTTGTTGTGGGCCGTCTTGGCATTCCCGAAGGCCTGAGGAGAAAATGGAAAGCGTCACCTCCAGGTCAACATGTCAGCATTGACAGGTGATGACAGGCACGTAGATCAACAGCATGAAAACGTCTGCAGCACGAAGGCATGAACGTAGGTAATGGATATACAGTAAGTGTAGAATATGTTGTTCTCATACCATCTATCTCTCATATTACTCAAAGTACATTTAAATTATCAAATGGGATCAGTACATTCCAGTCTATGCTGTTCATCTATGGGCAAACTTTATGATGGGAACTGGATTCTGGACCAAAATGTGTTAGGAGTAGAGGGAAAAGCTACCAATCACAGCTCTGTAACAGAGGTCATAAGGCTCAGGAAGGGGCCTGCAAGAGGCATGCACACACACACACACACACACACACACACACACACACACACACACACACACACACACACACAAAACACAAATATCGCACTCAGACACGTCAACCATGTACTGAACTGCCAAATTCCTACACAGGCAAACACACTGCAGAGCTGAAAACAGCTGAACACAGTTGCTACTCATGGGTGTCTGTGGGCATTTCAGCTAAAACACACACATGCACACACACAGGGAATGCATCATTAGAGGTTCCTGGAGCAGGTTCTTATAAGGAGTCTGATGGGTCCCAGTGAAGTTGGTAGAAGAAGAGAGGAGAGGAAAAATTAAGAGGTGATGAGGAGAGGAGATAAGTGGAGAAAAGAAGAAGGAAATGAGATGAGAGGCAATGAGAAGAGGTGACAAGGAGAAGTGAGGAAACAAGGACAAAGGAGAAAAAGAAAAGGCACAAGGAGAGCAGAGGAGGGAAGAGGAAATGAGACAATGGGGAAAGAAGAGAGGAAACAGAGAAGAAGGGAAAGGAAAAAAGGAGAAGAGTGGAGATGAGACAAGGAAACAAGAAAAAGGAGGTAGAGAAAAACAAGAAAAACAAAGAGAACGAGGAAAGGAGTAGTATCAAGGAGTGTAAACTGAGAGAAGAGTAAACAGAAGTGTAGAGAGACAAAGAGAGAAAAGAGGATACAAAAGGAGAGGGGAGACACAAAAGGAAATAGAGATGAGACAGCAAAGATGATGAAAAAGAAAGTGAGAGAAGAAGCAATGGATGCAATGGGGAGGGAAGAAGGAGAGATAATCTAGGGCAGGGGAGATGATAAACGTAAAGAGGAGAAGACAAGACAAAAGATGAAAAGAGAAAATGAGGAGAGGATAGAAGGACAGGAGTGAAGAGAAAAGAATTACAAGATTACATGAGATTATGAGAAGGGAATGGAAGAGGAAATGAGAGCCAGATGTAAAAGGGAAAGGTGCTAGAAGAAGAGAGGAAAGATAGAAAGGTCGGAGGAAAGGAGAAGCAAGAGAACAAAGACATTAGAAAGGGATAAGAGGCATATTTTCATATTTCAGCAGCACTTCAGTTCACAGAAGCAGGGATGAACTTTCAGGCTGATGCAATCAATATTTGTGATAAATTGTCTAAAAAAAGAACCAGCAGAGAGAAAGGGGGGTGAGAGATGGAGAGAGAGGTGGGGTCAGATAACTGATTGTGGCTGCTGGGTACAACTCTGGAATAACATGGCTAACAAAAGTAAAATCCTGCTCTGGGTGGAGGCTTTGATCTTCAACCCAACACACATTTAACAAGCAATCAGGATGAACAGGTTGGAAAATAAAGAAAGATAAAACATCTCTCCCTTTGTTCTGTCTTTTTATCCAGCTCTCTGTCTTACTTCCACTCATCTGTCAATTCTCTCATTCATCTTTCCCTTAAATCTATGTCTTTTCTCTCCACCGACCCCCCACTGGGGCTTTATAAATAAAAGTCCTTCATTTCCCTAAACCTAAAACGTAAATCGAAACTGCAATCCACATGATAATGACAGACCTTTCATCCTCAGTAGCTTCTGATCTAAGAGCCCCTCTGTGGCCAAATATTTCCATATTTGAGTTTTATAGGAAAACCGACTTCCTGAAATGACTGAGTGCAATGAGCCCTGCTCTAATGGAAACTGTCAGTGACAATCAGATCACATACACTGGGTGTGCTTGTGTGTGTGCATGGGAGGATGCATATACTGCCGGTGCTCCTGATCTCGGCTCCTCTGTTTGCATGTGTGCCATGTGTGGATGCATGCGGCATGCTGAATGCAGTCTGTATGTGATTAATGAGCAGGGCGGCAGCATCTGGATGATTTAGTGGTGAACTCTGCTTCGCAGTCGCTGTCTGCTTTGACTGCAGCACAGGAAAACACACTGTGTGTTGGTGATTACTCTTTGTGGATGTGTGTGTGTGCAAAATCAGGGAGTGTAGAGGAGAAAGAGCAGGCAACATTAAGACCAAAATTTTCATTTGCTCTGTTTTCATTGTGGGTACTTTCTACTAAACTGTAAAAAACCAGAGGCAGACCGACCGCTCAGCAACGTGCTTAGCTTCACACCCTTGGCTGCATGTTATCCTCCTCTTTCTTTTGGCTCATTCCCTGTCATCTCTCTACTGTCTGCTTTCAAATAATAGCAAAAATGAGATGACAAAGCACTCTTGCAGTTGTCATAGTCATGACTGGAGCATAGGAGGAAGTCAAGTAATGTTACTATAGAGTGACTAAGCCTAGATAGTCAGGAGGCTGCAGAGGATGGATAAGTCAAAAACCATCAGACAGTGATTGTCCCATAACCTTAACCAAGTGTTTATTACACCAAATACAAAATAGTGATATTTTCCAAACCCAAACAAACTCCACCTTGGTGTTATCACATTGTAAAACTGGTTCCTTTTGCCACACTTATTTGAAGCATTTTTGGAAACAACTGACAAATCATGTCTGACAGAAAATGCTTCTACTGTATGTGTCATTCTGGAGGGCATGGGAAAACAGCCTGCTTAATTTGGAGGATTTGTTGGCTAAAACAACCCAACAACCTCCAAAAATAACCATGAAAACTAGAAACAATAGTCAAATGTTTGTTTACCTCAAGTCCTGGTGACCTACTTTAGTTAAAAATTGTCATATTGCTGTTTTGAGCAACAGGGGGAAATGCAGCACAGATGACTGCACACAGCTGTTTGGAAGGAAGTCATAATTGTTTGTAGGGTCATACATTATTGTTATTGAGGTAATTTTTTTGCCAAGTCATATCGTCACAGTTCAGGAGCATATGTCCATTGGCCCAGTGCTGGTCCACACTCCAGGAGTCAGGAACCACTGTGACAAACTGTGTGTTCAGAGTTGGGAATCAGGTCAGTTTAATTTGAGGCAGTTAAGTCAAAATGTAAAGACACAAAACATGCACGTGAAAAAACAATACAACAAACAGCTTACCAACTGTTAAAAATATTTTTTTAAATATTTATTTATTTTTACACAGTTTTCCTTACCATCACATGCCCTGTCTCTTCTTTTTATTAAAAAAGTAGAATTTTCTGATTCAGTGCTTGGATTTGGTCAGATCTTGGTCTAAATTTGATGACAGGCGTTAAGAAACAGCAAACAGTGATTTTATGTTCATGTACCCAGCCAGTATTTCAATAAATACTGGCTGGGTACATTTGCAGTTCCCATAAACCTATACAACTAAATTAACCCCAGTCTTCCCTGCATAACTAACAACGCCATATGGAGTCCAGAAATAACTGACTGTAAGTGTGTTAAAAACAGCTCATTGCAGCATGTGTTTACACAAATCAAAGATGCAGTGCTTACCCAACCATATGTTAGGTTTTATGTTGAAGTGAATGTGCTGACCCCAAGGCTTGATACTGCTGCGACTGTGTGTGTATGTGTCCCTATGTTTAAGCCAAATGGCAACAGTGGCTTCATAATAACAATATGCTAATGAATGCCTATGTGCTGTGTTATCACCTGTGGGCTTTTCCATGCTGTCACGTTACATTAACCACTCGCTTCCTCCACTGCTGCAGAAAACCCCTGCCCCTCAGCCTCAGTGGAAGCAAGCAGGGGTTCTGCTATTTTAGAACAGGACTTAGCGTGTTAAGTGTTGAGGGAAACAGGACAAGTCTGTTAATTAGCATGCTGAGAGTTTGCTCAGAGCAGAGGCTAAAATCAGCTCAAATACTAGTTCGTCCACACTATCCCTCTCACTTTCTCTTTAGTCTCTTTCCCCCAGTGCAGCTGCAGTGTTTCCTCAAAAACCATTAGGTGACCTAGATTATGAAAAACAAGCGGAGACGTGCCAAAGCCACTGCTGGGCTTGTGCCCATTTGCTCATTTTCTGTTTCCTTGAGTGTGTGTGTGTGTGTGTGTGTGTATGTGTGTGTGTGCGTGTGCACTTACGAGTGCAATTGTTTGGCTATTGTGTCACACACAGTAGGTAAACTCATTTTGAAATAGTGAAAGCTGTCAGTTGTGTTTAATGTAGATCTTGAGGACTCAGGTAACGGGGACTTGACTTAGACTATTGCTGGTGACTCAAACTTGACTCAAATTTGTACACTGGGGGTTTGAGACTCGACTCGGACTCAAGGTTTAGTGACTTATTTACAACGCTGGCTATATCACACCAGTGTAGAATATTATAATCAGAACCACAAGGGACAAAGTGAAAACGGTAAAGAGTAAAGAGAGGTCAGTCCCAGTCATCGCTATCTATCTACAGTATGTTCCCTTGCACTGTTTCTGCTTGTTTAACATCTGGATCTGGATTAGCAAACATTATTTATGCTGTGTTTCCCCAGATTTTACAGCCAAAGGATTTTTTTAGGCTGTACTACATCTGCACTCACAGCTCAGCAAGATGACATCACATCATATTCGTCCACCAACAGGTGCAGCTCGGCTTTACAAGACATTCAGAGTAGTTTGCGGTTTGGAGCAGCTTCAGTGCCAGCCATTCATGGTGATGTGCGGTCAGGCGGGAGAGCAGGTGGCTGTTAAGAGCTCCGCCCTTCATAGCAGCATAAGATGTGACAAATTACAATATTGCCAGTGTGTGAGTGCTCAGGAGTGCTGCATCCTTAATCTCTTTGAGACCTGCTCAGCACTGTAAACTACTACCGCGTTCATCTGGGTGTTCGCAAGCCCTGATTAACTGGACCAACTGGTGTCGGTCACAACGGCTGGGAGGAAGACTCGTACGATAACTGGAGGTTGCTATTCTAGATCCTCTGCATAAAACGGGAGTAAAAGGCAAGTACTATCACTTCTTCACTGCCAAAATGCCTCAAGCGATGTTGCAATTAAGTGTAACTAACAGACTATTGATTCATGTTACTTACTTTTCTTCCGCAATCAATTTTAAGAATCAAAAATAATAACAAATTCCCAAAACCTTTAAGTCACAATGATATGCAAGAGAAAAGTAAGAAATTCTCATATATTTGAAGCAAAAAATAGAATTAAAAAAAAAAATTTCTTGCTTATATTTTTACCAAAATGACGATTCATCAAGCAAAAAGAAAAACCACACTAAATCCCAAACTACTCGAGAAACAAAGTGCTAAATTGAGCCAGACCTCTTTGATAAAATGCATATGTTTAAGGCAAAATGAGTTTATAGCCCCAAAAACATCAGTGGACGAGGTTAATGAAGCAAGCTTCAGATCTTTTGTACTTTGCAGCTCATCTTTATGACTTGCTTTCAACTTTTTCCCCATCTCTGTACATCACTCCTCTCATTGCTTACTTTTCTGCTCCTTTTCCCTCCTTCAGACACATGGGATGAGCACTCTTTTCTAGGAAAAAAGGAAGCGAGGGCGGAAAAACGGGGTGAGGATGGATGAGTAGTGCAATTACATTCTTAATCCTGACAGGTCACACGGTGAAGGGGCCTCCTTATAACAGCCAGCAGATGAAGAAAGGAGAAGAGTTAGCCGGGGTTACAGAGAAGAAAACTAATAGAGTGTTCGCATATGGCCTAAAAATATACACATATTCAAGCAAACATTCACAAATATGCATGAGTCGCACACACAAATAGAGTATGGCCATCATGCGCTTCCTTTATGAAAGTCCATTGCCTTATTTACTGTTGAAATTTTAACTAACCATCTTACTGGCTAAATGTTCAGCACACTAACTTAAACATACACCAACAGGAAGAATTTAATGTTAGTGGAATTTAACCACACACTAGGCAACAAATGACTGTTCTGATTTCCATTGTGTTTAACTGTGAAAATCTGGCACGTTACCAAGTTTATGTTACCATCCTGTGATTTTATTTTGAAAATCTGACATATTTCAGAGCAACTCATTACTTCCTGTAACTAACTTCAGATTTTTAGTTTGAAAATCAACTACACTGCAGTGCCTGATAATGTCATGCAACTAATATGAGGCTTTTATTTTGAAAATCTGGCATGTTAATAGGCCTTCATGTGAGCCATGTAAATGTGAAGGAAGCAAACAAAGTGAGATAAGTTCAAGCAGTGCAGAAGGCATGAAAGTTTAAGTATGAATTCAACTAGTAAAAATCTGAAAGGAAGCATGAATGTCCTTAAAGAGCTTAACATTTTGGCATTTGAATGGTTTTTCTAGCTGAAAGTGTGGTGAAGTAGTTCGCAACAAAAAAAAACGTACGGAAGAGAAAGTGGTCAGAAAAACAATAGTGCTATCTTTTTGCTTTCTTTATGTTTGTGTACATATCCAGGATGTGCCTGTATGAACGTACAGTGTTAGTCATTTGCAGATCCTCATTCTTGTGTGTTGTGGCTGTGTCAGGGTCATCCTTTTAACGGGGCCCCATTACTCCATTCACACGCATCTATGCATATTACACATGTACACACAAAGGACACACCTCAGCATCAGACATACTCTACATGAAAAAAGGAACAGAGAATGTCACGCAAGTTCCTTTTATGGTCTGGGAAGGCACAAACACAGAATAATGCATCTGTGCTTTCAGTGATGACTTGACGCATTTACAAGCATCACAACCAGTTATACACAAAACCCCAAATCTCCTCCAACCTAAATCTTTGAACAGTTTTTTGAAGTCAAACTGACTAAAATAATTTGGATGGTTCCTCCCCGGTGTGGAATACTGTTAAGAAAACAGTGCTATGTGCGCTTGTTGAAAATGTCTTGCATCAATGTTCACAGGTTATATAATGGGAAACGTTCACCCTGCATCTTTAATCTCAGTGAATATGTCCACAGAAGGCGTAAATAGTAGAGCCAGACATGAAACATGGGGACTGAGACTTGGGTATGACATGCATGAGCTAAAGTGCATGAGTCTTAGACAACATAGCATTAGGACGCCACACTGAAACCATGTTTTAACCACAAAACAGCCCTTTAAAATATAAGGAATGCCAAAAATGTCCTTATTCTCCAAGAATACCATCAGTCTCAAGGTCTTAAAACCTAATCTGGTTATAAAAAAACACATACAAAGTACCAGAGCAGCCATCACCTTTTAAATATACTGTACAGCTAACTTTCATTTATCATTTAATCTGATCCAGATCATCTCACACTGAATTGTCATTGGGCCTTGTGGTGTGTTATTTTTGTGTTAGTCCCATATATATTCATGTATGCAAGTCCCATTCAGCCAAACACATCTGTTCATGTGTTGAGAAAAGTTACATCAGATAGCACATGAAGAAGGGGGCAAATATTTCTCACACATGCTCTCTCGCTCTCTCTCTCCATAAATGGCTGCTGTCACTAAAGTGCTGGACCACATCTGGATCCCACTGGCCTCAGGAAGCGCTGAACATACAGGCCCAGTCAAAGCCTCCCTCTCCTACACAAGATTGTCAACAGGCCCTACACCGCTGCGAGCAAAGATCTGAAGATAGAGGAGGAGATGAAGAGGAGAGGAAGGAGGAGGACAGATACACAAAATGAAGGGGGCAAACATAGTGGGGAACACAGGAGGAGAAGAAGAAGAAAAGGGATGGAGGAGAGGCAGGGGTCATTTTGTGGAACAAGCTGGATCCAGATCCGGCACCACTCAAATTATGACAGGCACCTATTTTGATGGACCCAGCACCTCATTTACATATGAAAGAAACAGAATATATGAATAATATATTATAAGTCTAATATAAAATGTCTAATAATTTTTGTACAACTACTGGACTCCTGGCCCATGACTGCTTTATGGGCCGTTTTAAATAACAGAAGATAACATTACTGCAGCACGGTGGTAAGGTGGTTAGCACCGTTGCCTCACAGCGAGAAGGTTCTGGGTTCGGGCCCCACCCGGGACCTTTCTGTGTGGAGTTTGCATGTTCTCCCCGTGCTTGTGTGGGTTCTCTCCGAGTACTCCGGCTTCCTCCCACAGTCCAAAGACATGCAGGTTAGTTTGATTGGTGTCTCTAAATTGCCCATAGGTGTGTGTGGTTGTTTGTCTCTATGTTAGCCCTGCGATGGATTGGTGACCTGTCCAGGGTGTACCCCGCCTTCGCCCGATTGCCAGCTGGGATTGGCTCCAGCCCCCCCGTGACCCCGTTCAGGGACTAAGCGGTAGAAAATGAATGAACGTTACTGCATTATATAGTCTCTGATGTGATTTAAACTTGTTGCTTTATTACTCTGGATATAATGTTAATGTGTGGTGGAGTAATATATGATATGATGTCATGCTTGCTATTGATTGAATGGATTAGAGGCCGTAGCCTCGCAGTCGTAATGTGTATTTAGCATTAATTGCACTCAACATTTATAACTCGCACTTGCAAATGTGTGACTTCTTGTGTGATTTATCGGTGGCTACAAACCCAAATCATGCTAACTGTCTATATTAGTCCAGCTACAGCTCAAAAAATCCCCAATCTTAATGTTGTCAACCCCTGCGGGGGTAGGTGCTAGCACGTTGTGTGGTATTTCAACCTCTGCTACAAGTCATCCAATAAAAAAGCAGCCTGCAAAGAAAAACATACACCAGGATGGTTAATCAGCACCAAATCACCTTTGCTTCAATCCATCCAGCACTCTAACACAACACAGCTCCACGTTTGGCAGATCCTGGGACTTTCTGGGAGTGTGCCTGAAGCTGCGCCTGTAATCCTCCATGGTGTAACTGACAGAAAACGTGACTGAGTGTAAGAGGTTGTGTGGGAAAATCCCACGAATGAGTGTGGTGAGGTGTTAATCCCTCGAGAGCAGAAATCCTACATACACAGTGTGAGTGCTGCAGTAAGAGATGATTATTTTGGGGATTTGAGTGGGAAGAATGTGTGTGTATAGTGTGTGCATATGGTTAGTGTGTGTTTGTGTACAGTATGCAGTGCACAATAAGTGCGTGAGTATGTTTGTGCACGTGGTTTCATTTTTTTAAATGTGTATGGAGGCAGTAACTAGATATATATTTAGTTTTAAATAGGGCTGAAATGATTAGTCACTGTGGTGGCGAGTTTATTACCCTCCACCTATTTTTATAACAGCTGCTGAATTTCAGTGTTTTGTTTGTAAAAATGCCAAACAATTCAGTGGTTTCATCTTCTCATATGCAAGTTTTTGCTCATGTTTCTACCTCTGTGTGATAGTACAATAAATATTATATTATATCTTCAGCCCTCGACTGTTGGTTGGACAAGAAAAGGACAAAATACCTGAATATGTCTTAGGTTTTGGGAAACTGTCACTATTTTATAGACCAGGTGATAGTTACATACCTAACAGAACCTTCATAAGAGTTTCCATTTGCTGACATTAGTTTATATTTAAAAACATTATGGTTTCTTGATGTTTGAGGTTCATTCTCTATTTAACTGTTATTTTTGTCAAACGTTATTTGGCAAACTTTTCCATCTTTCTGTTAAATAAAGGCTTTAAAAGGAATTTAAAAAACTAGTGCAAACAAATGTTTTGTCTTAGAGAAATGACTGAAGTGCCACTTGGATCTGACAATAAAGAAAACACAAAGCTTGTGTTCCTAAATCACAGGTGAGAATATCCAGGGTACAATGCTTTGTTGATGTTTATATCAGTTTGACAGCATAAGAATGTGATCTCATGTAGCTTTCAAAAAAAATAGCATGCCACATGTGTAGATTTTGCTTGTGTTTTGTTTACTGGGGGTTTAGGAACACTGTTGCAATGTCTGGCATTTCCTCTGTCTCATCTTTTCTCCTCCGTTCTTAAATTCACTTAATTAACTCAGTTCAGC
>NW_018127887.1:5216700-5235319 GCF_001952655.1 Monopterus albus | reverse complement strand
ACACAAAAATTAAAAATGAACTCTGCAAACACACTACTCACATTCAGAGACATAGTACATGGTACACTCTAAAATCTAAGCAAGACCTTTTAAACTTCTCAGAATATGAATACACAAGATAAAATCCTTCCCAATCCTACTTCTCTGTAACTACAGCATTCTCTAGAAATAAGTAATTGTATAAAAAGATTATTTTGCAGTTTAAAGCGGCGATATAAAATGCCAATAAATAAAAGGTTAATAGTGCTGTGTACCTGTATGGGTGAGGGTATATGTAAAGGCCAAATCATGCTTTGCTCATATCCCCGTGCGTACATGGACACAGACGAAATATGCGTACACATTCCTAATCATACTTCAGGCCATCCATGTAAACACAACACAGCACATTATGTGAGTACGCGTCTGTAAAACAGTTTCAGAATTGCACATTTGTAGATCTAGTCTATTTAGTTTGTTTTGGTGAAGTAGTGTATCCATTCATTGTTGTTCAAGTTCTCTAATACTCAATCTGATGTCTTGGTGCAAAAAGTTATTCTGGAGCCTGTTGGTCCAGATGCTGAGGCTGCAGTACTGCCTGCAAAACGGTAGCTGGAGTTAAAAAGGCTGGCTTACTTGTTCTCCATGTTGCCAGAAGCTCAGGATTACTGTGGTTAAAACCCACAACAAAATGATTTCTAAATTAATGCAGTGCATATGGAGTGGAATGATAGTGGGGTACTGAGGAAAAAATGCTGACAAATCATAAAAGGAATGATGGAGCCGTTTTTCAAAGATAGAATATTTTGATCTGGGACAGCATTTTAAATTTGCAGCGGTGACAAAGACAGGGTGGTACAAAGAACCTCATCGATCACAACAGGACTGTTGTGTCTGAAAGGACAAAAATGATCCAAGGGAAAGGTTTCCACTTTGGTCAGAACAGCAGAGTCATTCTCTGCCTTTGGTTGTGGGCTGACATCTCTTTTTTACAACTCACATCACATTCTCACTATTCAGTCACATGCCATACCTGCTTACTATAAATCATGCCTGTCTGAAACAGCACCGAGATGATTTTCATCCCTCACTGACCTTGTTCCAGAGGGAAATTGTTGTCCACGCAAGGATTTCACACACAAACAGAAAGATGCTTGTACAGACCGGTTTGCAGGGTGCAGGTATCTGAGAACAAGCACATCCTCCAGTTAGGGGCGTGCGATATTGATAAAAATGATATTTATTGATCTTCGGGGATTTTCTTAATAATAATAAGCAGATAGTATTTTGAATTCTTCAGAAGTGTGTTTAATACAAACCTTTATTGTACTAGCTTGCTCTTGTTAATAGCATATTAATTGTTACTTACTAATGATATTGATGGAAACAACATTTGAGGTCTTTCCTTAAAACTGAAGCATTTAAGTAAAACAAAACACAAACACTGAAATCACTTCTGCAGAATCATTCCACTAAAGGTTGGATATATGCATTTGTTATTACAGTGCTGCTGTGGAGATCTTAAACATAAAACACTGGAGGTGGCAGCTTAAAGATGAGCAGTTTGCCATATTTAGGTCAAAGCTTGCATCTTTCTTTAAAAATACTGCTTTATGCTTTGATTTGATTTGATTTATTTATTCTTTCAAGCATGTAAAGACAGTTGATATGTCAACACACATAATTTTACACATATCCAACAAATGCTAATCCAATATCAATGTGCTTATACCTAGTACATGCTTGAATGGAGTAGGAAGAAGTCAGACTTATCCAGTCCTACCCCATAACATCATCTTACCATCATTGGTTTGCAAGCAGTATCTCTACATAAATAATTCTCTTCTACACCACACAAGTAATATACTAAAGAATTATTACAAAGTGTTAACATTCTTACACCACACCCACAATGTTCCATCTGATTAATCATTAAACCTGTTCTTGCATATATCTTGATTGACACATACCTTTATATTTATGTTTAAACTCGTCAATTCTATTACTATTTTTTATGTCCACACTTAAATTATTCCATAGTTTTACCCCACTTATGGAAATACAAAATCTTTTTTTGGTTGTACGTATAGCATGAAATTTTAAATTTAACTGACCCCTTAAATTTAACTTTATGGGATATACATGGTGGATTTATAGCTATTTTGGCTAAGAAGTCCAGTTTCCAGTTTGGCCATTTCCGTGTCCACACTGTCCAGAAAGTACACATAAATAATTCCAGCTTTATCCAAGAATCACCTTACTGTTCATAACTCGCCAGCATCGGAGCCAAAATGACAGGTCTTGTGGAATTATCCTTCAGGCTCTCTGCTTGGGGATGGGGTACTGTGTTGCCAAAGTGCCGGGGGAAGAAAGAGTAGCGAGGTTGATTTAGTGCTCTGTATGAACAGTAGATCTGGCGAGCTAATTTCATGAAGGAGCATGGCATTTCCTCCTGTCTTGTCTGTGTCTGTCGGCGGAAAGAAACATCAGAAGGAGGTGAAGAAAGATGCTCTCGTCTTCCTCTGAGACATAGCTAGTTCCTCTGTCATAAAATTAGCTGGGGTTTATCTCTGGAAATGAAGCATTCCTTCCTTTTTTATTTCTTCTACCTTAAACCTCATATTTTTTCTAAAATTATCTACCCCTCTTTACTTTTCTTTTCATTGCTCTGATTTCACTTCTTATTTCTCTGTGCCTCCTTGGCTGACCAGACATGTTTCAGACCTCAGGTCAGTACTTCACCCAGCAGTAGTAGCAGCAGGATCTATTTTCACATCAGGCGGCAGCCACTGATGCCACAAAAATGCATGGCGCCAATGTGAACATCACAACAGGCCATGGAGTACTCACCGCATGTACTGTAATCCCACAACCAACACACATGTACTACACTCACACAAACAAACATGCACTCACAATGCTAAGAGCAAAACCTTGGATCATCATAACAAACTCATGGTGTTAATTTAGAGTGTGTCCACGTTTAACATAAACACAACAGCTACGCCACAGGATCATCCAAAGTACTATTAGCCAGTGGTGGATGAAGTACTCAGATCCTTTACTTAAGTAAAAGCAGCAATACAACAGTGTAAAAAACAAGTAAAAGTACTGCATTCAAAATGTTACGTAAAGGTATTAGCATCAAAACATACATAAAGTATAATTATTTATGCATTATTGTGTACATCTCATTTAATGCTGCACTTGCAATATTTGCCTCTAAAATGTAGTGAAGTCACAGTATGAAGTAACAGAAAATGAAAATACTCAAGTACTGATACCTCAGAATTGTACTTAATTACAGTACTTGAGTAAATCTACTTACTTACTTACTTTCCACCACTGCTATTAATAAACAAACACATGTCATGATGAGCAGTAATGCGCCAGTGTTTATCTTAGCATAGTAAACAAGCACGAACATGATAAGAGCGATGTCGAAGAGCATGACACAAAGTCACAAAGAGAGTATCAGTGTCTGACATTTGTGGAGCTGGGGAAAAATATTACTATTACTGAGTTTGATCGTGGGCCGACCCAGGGCCTTTCTATGTGGAGTCTCCATGTTGTCCCTGTGCCTGTGTGGGTTCTCTCTGGGTGCTCTGTCTTCCTCCCACAGTCCAAAGACATGCAGCTTAGGTTGACAGGCGACTCTAAATTGCCTGTAGGAGTGAATGTGAGTGTGTGTGGTTGTTTGTCTACATGTCAGCCCTGTGATAGACTGGCGACCTGTCCAGGGTGGACCCCGCCTCTCGCCCAGTGTCAGCTGGGATTGGCTCCAGCTCCCCCGTGACCCTATTCAGGAACAAGTAGTATAGATAATGGATGAATGGATAATTCATAGTCAAACTATATGCTTTCTGCATGAAATGATGCTGACAAACCGCTGCATCATAGAGCTGAGCAGATATGTTGGACTCTAATTTAATTGGAAACAAACCTTATACTAAAGACTTCCACCAGATTTAATGGCAAAGACCAGTCCATAACTTGCTTAGATTCTTCTACTGCTGTTGTTCACAATTTTGGCTTGTGAAATGAAAATCACTCTTCTAATTGTTTTACATGCAAGTTATCTAAAACACATTCCTGATGCCAATGATAATGTTAAATGCCTTTTTAACGACTTGATCTACATGCTGGGATAGGAATCTTTATGTGCTGCCAATAAGTTGCAATCTTTGTGACAAGAACCAATATAGTTATAGATACAGTATAGCTGGCATCCAGCCTTAGACAATATCAAATTATTAGCACATGCTAACATTTAAATTTACTTATTGTGAGGATATGAATGTGTGTCCACCCCACATTTGTAGAATCACAATAACACAGCATCAGACACCTGAAATGAACGATATTCAGAGACTACATTACGTCGGACTACGATTTATATCACTGAAAATAAACACCATGCACAACTTGCTAAGTTAGTGAGGTCCAGTTGACCCTAAAGTGCCAATACTTGGTCATCTTGTTTGACCTCTGCTCTCTGAGTGCTGCGATCGTTATAATGAAGCAGAGATTCTTTCATGTTTAGGGGGAAGGAAGTGGTAAACAGTCCAGACAGCAGCAGAACTGGTCTATTAAACCCCTTAAAAGGCTCTTTGAGGAAGCCAGAGCTCCAAGGGCACTCAGGCACACTTCTCCATGTGGTTTGTTTAGAAGGTGAACAGACTGCTAAGGGGGGTGAGCTGGATATGGCACGAGAACTGCATTCTGCAGCACACTTTTACTTCTGAGAACGCAGAGATGGCCCTCAGGTAGACAGCCTCATCTCAATTTCATTAAACCCCTGAAACTGGGGCATTTGGGAGGCTGCTTGCTTCAAAATAATTCTCTCGCTCACCAATATTTAAGAGAGGATTTCCCTCCTTCCCCTTGCTTTTGCCTCCTTCCCCCATGTGCCCCTGGTGCTGTAGCTGGGTGGGTGGGATGGAACGAAGATGAAGGCAGAGGTAGGGTGCTGCAGCAAAGCGCATTCATCCTCTCTCTGCAGGGCTGTTGCATCATGGAGATGACACAGCAAGTGGCTACAGTGATACAGCAAAACCAGAACACCGGTACTATGCACCACAGATGGATTTATATATTGTCATTGTTGCAGCTATTATGACTCTAGTGATGTACCCAGATCTAGACACAAACAACATGAGCAGTCAGACAGGTTTTTTATTTTAGAGAATTTGCTCATTTTAGGCTTTTACTTTTAAGATTCTTCTGGTGTGTTTCCTGCATTGTTAGTGCAGTTTAAACTGTAGGAGAGTCTGAATTCTGGTGTGATGTATTTTACTGCCCTAGGAGGGGTAAATTCATGAGGGGTGAAAATGAGTTCACAGCATCACCCAATGTCTTTACTGCAGAAATCAACCAGGGAGAAAATCTGTCAAACAGCAAACAGACTGAAAAATGTCAACTGTCAAAAGAGTCTGAGAGGAATCAGTTCACTGCTATAACTCAGTCAGCTGGCCAGTGGCTAATACACATATATTTTTAATTTGTTCACAGGGCTTGCAAAATGGATCTTGATCTAAATTTTACTTTGTGCTTTGAATAAAGTTAAAAAAAAAACACCAAGTGAGAAAGTGACTTGGATCACACTGCTAACATCTGGTTCAAGAGTAGGCTAACTGACTTTGCTAACATTCAGCCGAGAGCATCAGAGTAAACAGGGCACACGCAACGCTGCTCTGCTTTTCCATCACACTATTTCTCTTTTCTCATCACAGTTTGACACTAGGTTTGTAAAGGTTTATAGCTGGTCATGCTGCTATTTTTGTTCATATGCAGCACCTTATCCTGTGACCTTAAAGTGAATGAAATGATCATAAAACTGAACTATATTTCATTTTACTGCAGGATACAATAGCCACCTTTATTTGCATCCTCCGTAGGAAGCAAAAGCAGTGTGCTATGGAGGGTTTATTGACTTAACCTGCAGAGACTTGAGACAGGGAGATGGTATGTGCTGATTATAAACACCGACATGCTTGTTTTTTTATGTGTTCACTGCAGCTTTGTATGCACACAGCAGCAAATCCAGCAATGATACTGAATAACACACAGAGAGATGTGCATGTGTACAGGGTCACCTGTCAGAGCAGCTTTACTGGGAATATGTTCAGAATTCAACCAGTCACTCCAGGCCTTTCCAATCACCCGCCCACTCAGCTGGACACTCAATGGCACATCTGCACCATTCACTCAACATGCATTCATTCAGCCATTCATTCACAGCCTACTTTGGTTTCAGTGGTTACAGTGAATATGAGTGCTTTATTTGGTTAGTGGGGGGAGGGGGGTGATTGTTTAGCTGTATTTCTACACACAGACCTGTTGAAACCTGAGGGATGACGCTTCATGTGAACAGTTATGTGTTGTGAAAGCATAAAAGACAGTGATGGATAGGAGCTCCACTGTGTGAAATTCTTCTCAGTGATCCAGATACACAGGGACACACAAAGACTTTCGAGGAGAAAACAACAGATCAGAGAGGGACACGGACCACCGATGATGATATCATGACCAAACTGATAACAACACTATTACTTAGCTTGCACATCAGCTCAACCAAATCTCACGTGAGGGTGAAGAACAACCTGCTGTTACTGCTCATCCACAGACTTTGCTGTAAACAGTTTGCTTTGAGGAGGAGGACATTTCTATTCAGATTTTTATTACTCATGCTAGCGGTGTGACTCTAGGGATGGAAACACCAGTCTACCACTGAAATAACTCTACATGGACACTTTATATAGACATTCAAGGTTTTCTAATGATGCCCATGGTCCCCTGAATCATTTTGTCTAGCACTTTGTCTAGGATGTACTGCAATAAAATTTGGTATATACATTCACCCCCAAAAGGACAAATGGTAAAAGAGCAGTGCAGGGATGATGTATTTTGTAGGCCAGCCTGGAAGTTAGCATCACCCTGGTTCCCTTGACAAAAAGTCAGTGAGATAGGACTCACTACTACAAGACGTGATAGCATTTAATCTAGTGTTTAAATCTGCTAACTTTGCTTTATTACAGGTGGAGCCTGGGGTGGGCCAGGCATGAGTCAGTAATCGTAAGTAATTAATGAGCTAACAAAAAGCATCATGTGTTGCATAATATGTGAGACAGCCTCGTCTTACACTTTTCAGTGTGTGACACAGATTTGTTGCAGGATTTTAAAAAAGCAGGAGTGGTTGTGAGGAGATTCAGAGTTGTAATGACTGTAGCTGTGAAGTGAACAAACAAGGTTTTAGCTGCATGGCTCAAAACAACAAGGGGTCTCACCACAAAGATGGAGCAGCCACAAGAGAAACTTCACTGCCCAGTAAAACAGTTTATATCTGTTATAAAAGGAGGTTTCACTGCATTTAGCATGCTGTCAGATTCAATGGCCTGAGGTGAGGAAATTCAGAATATACATAGAAACACCTCAAGCCATGCTAGGAGCAGTTACATTTTTACAGATTATTACAGATTACAGCCGCAGTTATATCTTAAAAGGGGTTTCAAAGGGTTTTAATGGTACAAGGACCTAACCCATCAAGACTTTCCAGAAACCACAGTGACATATTCAGTTGTCTTGTTTTCTCAGATCAAATATTCCAAACCCAAAGATATTCAGTTTACAACAATGTGACTTAGAGAAACACATTATAACATTTGAGAGGCTGGAATGATAAATACCTTAGAGGCAAAAGTGACAGCACTAGACTGAACAGCTACTGTAAGGGCTTCAACCCGTGGCTAAAAAAGCCACAGTAAAAAAAAAAAAAAGTCTAATATGCTGTTAAATAGAATTGTTTGTCCTCACATTTAATGTAGCAGTTTGATGTATTATTAATCTAAAATGTTTGGTTGATCACTTTCAAAATTCTGCCAACACATTTAAAGAAAAGAGACTTTCAGTAGAAACAATGGAACATAAACTGTTTAGCATGAATTTCTTTGCCTCACTTTTATAAACTGCTTTGCAATCATATTTTGAAAAATACAGCACAGACATGGAGTCAAACTTCCACTTATGATGCCCACCACTTTCACAACTGTTATTTTATATCGTTTCTGAAATCTCTCCTCTCTGATGTCTGGTCCTCTGCAACACCATGCGCTGCCGTCGTGGGCCAAGGCTGCCAATTAGTCTGAGGCGAAGCTTCTCCAGAAACTCACAAACAAAAGCTGAATTTGTTTTCTTTACAAACTTAAAATAACTCTTCAAAGGGTGAATCACAACCACAGAATACAGAGCGAAAAGTTAATGAGTAACATACTGGTTCTTGTGTGTTAGATGCCAAATGAGGAAGGCAGAACACAAGACATGGAAACTTTCTAGGAATGAAACTGAAATTTGAAAGTCTTAAAAAAGAAAATAAGAATTAAAAACATAGATACAGATACGACAAATTAAAACAGATTACTTTGTTTTTGATAGATGACACTTTATTAAATGAAATGCCACATTTAGATTGATGACATGAGTTAACAGGTTCAAACAGATGAGAGGACTAACGCACATCCAGTTTGCTAAATTGCTCCCATCGGCCCAGATGGCCTCATGTCTGACTAAGGCTCCTAATGTTTGTAATCTCATCTGGGTCTGATCGCTGTGACACCACTTAAGCAGGCTCAGAGTGAATCAGGCTCATGTGGACTATCAATTTCCTGTCACGAGCCTTTGGCTAAACCTGATGGGTGGAGTCATGTCAAGTCCTCACGAAAACAGGATGAAGATGTGAAACATGGCTTCCTCTTCAGGTATCTGAGAACACATCACTTCCAAGACTGGATCATAACAAACACTGAAGCTCTGCATTATTATTTTTTTTATATATTATGGTTTGCTTTGATGCATTATTACCCAATATTTTAATTTAGCTTTAACTTTATTAGAACTGATACAGTGATCACAAAGATGTCGCCTAAATCAGGTTGGCAACCATGGCACATTCACACAGAGATAAGACACTGCATCACTTCACCTTGAAAGAAGAGGCACAGCAGCTCCAAAGCATGTCAGCAGTGATCTTTAAGTCACATCTCAACAGATGTTTAAAGTGAAAAAGTGTTCTATGAAAACTAAGTTCCAAAGTGACCCAGATAAGTGTTAGAGGGCCTGCAAGTAATGACTGTCTAAGAGAGAAGATCACATTTTGATTGAATGTAAACAGAATGGGTTATAGGGAGAAGGGCTTCATAAATCATAAACTTAGGTTTACATTAATTTTGTTATTACAGTCAGACAATCCAAAAGTATCCTGCAAATTTGGTGCCTTCTTGAAGAACACCCTAATGCATTTGATACATGATTGAGTCATTAAAACACTGCACAAAGAAACGCTGAGCATATTAGACACAAAGCAAGTAAGACCCACATATTAAGAAGTTAAGGGAACTCTCCCAAGCTGCAGAAAAGAGAAATGAGAACAGAAAACTTGGCCACTGATATCAGGCTGAACCTTGTCCAGGTCAAATATATGAGCACAGAGCATTTGAGTACACTGTGTACAGCTGTCTGCAGGGATAAATGCACACTTTGCTGAGCTTCCTGAGAGAGGAAAGCGAGAATGCTCCAGAGAAACACAGAATGAGAACGATATGGGGATAATCCAACAAACAGATGTTTGGGAGCACATTGGAGAGTGCTTGCTGCCCAGAGAATACGGATTATAAGGATGGAAGTACTAACAGGAACCCAGAGGGCTGCGAGGTTAGCCAACACACACCCACGGCAGCTAGCCAGTGCATGACCCTCTCAGGTAAAGGCAGCTGCCACATGTAATGAAAGAGATTAATTTTGCTGCTTCTGGAGAAAAGGTGGGATTTAAAGTAACTGGAAATGAAATGCACAAAATGAGTTTGCAGAGGACGTAGGAAGATACTGGGGCTTTACTCAGTGTGCTACCTGCACTCAGTTATTAATAAATCAAGAGGGAGTTGAGATGACCATTCACTGGTGGAGGTAGTCCCCCGTGCACAGGACTACAGTGCAAAGTGATCTGCAATAAAACTGACCCGCTCTCTGCAGAAACCAGCCTTGATAGTAAAGAGCTTTTGGATGTCTCATTGTGATTTAAAGACCAAGGACACACTCAGTTGAGGGTGAATGTCTCCAATATCCCTGCTGCTGGGAGAGTTGACTGCTAACACGTCCTGACAGGCACCTCTCCTCTATGCACACACACACATAGCAGTGGAAACAGTGCAGAGCAGTGCTGCTCTTACTCAACTGGGAATAAAAGCAGCTCCCCTACAATACACACATGCCTCGAGTGAAGGTGCTGTAATGCATACTTCCTTTGCCAAACTGCCACCCTCGTCACAGGAGTTACGGTTTTCATTTGGTCCGTCAAGGTCAGTGGGTTCAACCGCAGAAAACCCGGTACTGTTACTGTACAGTAAGTGTGTCCATATGCCCAGGCTGCATAGGATTTAAAGATTTAAGGTGAATAGTTGTCTCCAGTTCCAGAGTCTGGTGTTGTATATAAGGCACTAGGGCAGCTTCTCAAGTCTTTTCACATTCACTCACACAGGTAATGATACACAGGCCTTTGAACATGCACTCTTAAATCCAAGGCGCTGCCTGGAGTCATCTATCAGCCGCAGAATACAAGTCTTGTCCCAGAGAGCCTGGTTAAGATCAGGGGGGACCTCTGGATGAAAACCATCTGGTGAAAGGGAGAGTTTGCTCTGCTAGGCAGGTCTGCTAGCCACACCACCAGAACAAAGATAGGCTGTAACCTGCCGCCTGCGGCCCCATGGGGGACCTCAATCTGTCTACCCCCAGACACAGCGCCACACAACTGAAGTCGGCCTTCAGCAAGATTTGAGGCATGAATGTATGCTTGTCATGCAAGAGCTCAGTTCACCTTTAATCGTGTCTGAGGCAAGAATGAGCTGCCTATACTGTTCACATGACCCAGATGACAAACATTGAATGGAAGACTGAATGAAATGTATTATTAATTAATCATTTTTAACCTTCTTGATTATTTCAGCATTTACAGTCCTGGACATAAGCCAGTAAAACCAGTACAAAACAGTAGATCTGTTGCTATTGGAAGGTCTAGTCTAGACTGTCCAAAGCATTTTATATCCAAAATCTGGGAGTAATGATTGTTTTCCATGCTGAGCATCACAATTCTGGAAAACGTTTTATTACTGTTCAGATTTATGAGTCTGTGTTGAAATCTGTCCAGCGTACATAATGGTCAAGGATGAGGTAAATGTGTCTTTTCTTCTCAACCAACTTCTCTTGACAGTTTAGAGGGCGACATCACTGATGTACATGAGGCCCAACATCTGTATTTTCTGATAATCCAGAGCTTTTGAAGTGAGGTGAGCATGAGGTGAGGCGATTGCTGCAGGCCGTAAGCCCGAGGAGGGCTGCTGGACCAGACAGGGTCCCTGGACATGTGCTGAAGGACTGCACGGACCAGCTGGCTGGAGTCTTCACCAGGATCTTCAACCAGTCTCTGGCCCAGTCCACTGTCCCACCCTGCCTGAAGTCCTCCATCCTAGTTCCCCTGCCTAAGAAACCCAACATAACCAGTCTCAATGGCTACCGGCCAGTTGCACTCAGTCCAGTGGTGATGAAGTGTTTTGAGAAACTGGTACGGGGACACATTATGTCATTCCTCCCACCAACATCTGACCCACACCAGTTTGCATACAGGGCAAACAGATCCACAAAGGACACTGTAGCCACAGCTCTCCACGCTGTGCTGCCCCACTTGGAGCATCAGGAGAGCTGTGCATGGCTGCTCTTTGTGGATTACAGCTCCACATTCAACACCATCCTCCCCCACAAGCTGGTGGACCTGGGAATTCCATATCCCACCTACATATAGATTAAAAGCTTCCTGTCCAGACACAGCCAGACGGTGAGAGTGGGCCCACACACATCCACGGCTCTCAGCCTCAGCACTGGTTCCCCACAAGGCTGTGTGCTGAGCCCCCTGCTCTACACCCTGTACACCCATGACTGCACCACCAACCACCACGGCAACACCATTGTAAAATTTGCTGATGACACCACGGTGCTGGGGCTTATGTCTGGGTGGGATGAGACTACCTACAGGGATGAGGTGGAGAGGCTGATAGTGTGGTGCAAAGAGAACAATCTGCTCCTTAATACCTCAAAGACTAAGGAGGTCATTGTCGACTTCAGGAGGAACAAAACCAACATCTTGCCACTGTATGTCAGCAGGGGCCGTGTGGAGAGGGTGCCAGCCTTCCGCTTTCTGGGAGTCTACATTAAGGAGGATCTGACCGGGGGCGTGAATACCTGTAAACTGCTTAAAAAGGCCCAGCAGAGACTGTACTTCCTACGGGTGTTCAGGAAGAGGAACATCTCCCAGAGACTGCTGGTGTCCTTCTATTGGTGCTCCACTGAGAGCATCCTTACATACTGTATATGTGTATGGTACAGCAGCAGCACAGTGGCTCAGAGGAAAACGCTCCAGAGGGTCATTAACACAGTCCAGGAGATCGTCAGCTGCCCTCTCCTCACTCTGGAAGAACTACACAGTTCCCGCTGCCTCAAAAAAGCTCAGAATATCATTAAGGACACTTCACACGCAGGACGTTCACTCTTTGAACTGTTGCCATCAGGTTCAGAGCAATCAAACCAAGGACCACTAGATTCAAGAATAGTTTTTACCCAACAGCAGCTACCACACTCAATACTGCTAAAATATAATAAGCCCGTGTGTTTCGGGGTGGTCTGTTGTTTATTTCATTATTCTAGCGGTTAAGTTTTTTATATGGTCTTATTTCATATGTTATGTTTTCTTCTACTGCTGTACCGACCGGAGGTCACTCTAAAATTTCATTGCACACGTTACAATGACAATAAAGGATTATCTTATCTTATCTTATCTCGAGGAGCTACAGATTCTGAAGAGGAACAGCTGATGAAGTTTAATCTGACAAAGAATTGTGCATGTTCTACAATAGTTTATTATTCCCATTCCTGTACTAGGTCTTTAATCAGAAACCAGCTCATAGTACAACAACTGGGGGGTTATTATCACACAGCTGTGACAGCAGCAACACCCAGGGCTGAATCAGAAAAGTGCATCTACTGATCACAATTGCACAGCAATGAGCAAACTACCAGACACAAACATCCAGAAAAGCCAAGCGCTGCCCATCAGTCTGCCAGTTGTCTTCCAGTCAGAGCTACCCTACTGTACAGCCATATCTCTGCTCTGAACACAGCTCAAATTACACACAACTACAGTTACTGGCTATCTGTGGTTCTTTATTAAAGACTTTTTCATGATAACAAATAACTCCAGTGGTTGACCACAGCACAGAGAATTGTTAGATGATACTGCTGGCGTAATGCAATGCTGACTGTCATTGTTTGTCATGTGACTGTGCTGCTGTATTTCTGAGAAACATCAAACAGCAGCTCAGTGGCTACAAAGGCTGCACTGTAGCCAAAAGGTCAGAAACGTGACCCCTGCAGCGGCCGAGGTGTCCTTCAAGACCTGAGGGTCGTCAATCAGGACAATAAAGGTCTATGTGCTCAGTCATAGTGAGTCAGCTAACTGTTGGAAATGCTACATGGAAAAGCAGAGTGTCGTGTTGCTCCTTTAAAGTCACTGAGCCACTGAGAGAAGAGAGGTTAAGAAATTTACAACAGCTCAGTGTAAAGATGCTCTTAGAAATAAAATTAAATGCAACTAGGTCAAAGCCTAATGATTAAAATTAAAAACAGGATATCCATTAGAAATCATTAGTCAGTTAATGAATTTGTTTCCTACACACTAAATAAACAATTGACTAAAAAAGCCCTCGCCTGCAACGCTTCTGACCTTGTACTTAATGGGCATGCAATGTGAAGCGCAGAGCTGATGAGCACACCGCTCGGCTGGACCCGACGTCGATGGGCGAACAGGAGGGGACAGAGAGGCCAAGGTGATGAAGTGGATGGAAAGAAGAGTCTGCTTCCAACTGCAAGCAACAAACTCTGGCTTCATCAGGGTTTCACTTTTTTTTTTTTTTTTTACAATCACACTCGCTGAAACTAACAGGTTATGTCTCATGAGAGGAACTGAACTGAAAAAAGCTATCCTGTTTGAGTGCTTCAGGGAATCCATGTTTAAATTTTGTTGAGAACAAGTTTCAAAAGTTATGTTTCACTTGCCTGCAGGTTCCCCTCCCTCCCTCCATTCACCCAGCTGGCAGTAAGCCTCTTAGTGAATCCAAAAAGAATGACTTATCTGTGTCTACAGACTCTTACACAAATGTTCTCAAACAGAGGTCCAACCACTGCATCTCTTGCCAGCGAGACATAGCTCAACCTGAGAAATGTTTCCTGTCTAAACTAGACCTCTGTTCCGATGCTGGTCAGTCTGGATTTCTGCTGCTTATTTCAGATTTGTTGACACACACACTGTCCTTGTTTATGCCACTGTTCTCTTATCTTCTCACTGATTTGTTTCTCTCTTGGTTGTCTTTATTATCGGGTGTTTTATAACCTCCTCGCTCTAATTCTTACATGAATCCTTTCTATGAATCCTCAGCTGGGATTTGTGTCAATGCAAAACTGTATAAGGGTTGCAACTAATAACCGTTTTTCATAATTGATAATATTCTCATTTGATTGTTTAATATACAATAAGTCAAAAGATTGTGGAGAAAATGTACATTACAATTTCCAGGAGCCCAGTTTGTAATAATACAGTGATATTGTTGCAGATTAATTTTCTGATTATCAAATGATAATTGACTAATCTCTCATGAGGCTTGTTTTAGAGAGGTGTTCTTGTATTTAACCTAACCTGCCCTCACAGTTACAATATAAACAGGGTGGACAGAATAATAGAAACACCTGTCACTATGACAACCAATTCAACAGCACAAACTCCAGCTTCCAAAATGATCATACAACTAGTTGAATCAACACCTCTCTAAACTGTTTCAACAGAAACCGAACCTTTTAACCTTTATAAAGTTGGGGTTTGTTTCAAGACTGTTGTATTAGACTGCATTAGTTTTAGCTAGGTGTATAACAGGCAGCTGAGTGAATAGTGTGACTGATAACATATTTCATTGAAGTTAGACATTGCACCCACATTAAATGTCAGAAGAGGGAAGATGAGAGTAAGAGGAATCATATATAAAGCATGTAGCTTTATACAAAGTGAGCTAAAATCTATTGAACACATCAGGGGACCAACAAGCCGGCCAGAATTTTAATACTTCTTTAAGACTGGTATGCATTTTCAATCCATCTAATAACCCCTGTTGACCTCATATTTCCAGCCTGACTCTGCCTGGGAAAGCATTCAAACTTTCACAAAGTAGCAGCAGCAGCAGCAGCAGCGGCAGCAGCATCTGACCGAGGCAAATGGTTCTGTAATTGGCATTACAACTTGTGGAAACCAAAGAATTTGGCTTGTTCAGCTCAGCGGCCTTGTGCCTTGGCTGGCGGTAAACTTTTGAGCTGGATCTCAAATACAAACACCGGGCCCTGGGACATTCACAGCAACCTGCAACCTGTCTCTGCATCCAACTGCTGTTCACAGGTTGCAAACAGTGCAACAGTGTGAAGACACACGTAAACGCTTAACATTGTCGATTTAAAACACAGTCAATAAAACTGTATTATGGTAAATTGTCTGTATATCACTGGACCATTTTAAAGTCTCCTGAAAGACTTCAGACATCTAGGAAATACAAAATGTCACATACAATTTATCTGCAACTTGCAGCATGTGGTAACGTAAACAAGCAAAGACTAACATGTTTAATCAGAAATCAGTTCCTCTTCCTGCGTTGTCCTTATAATGTTACATTTCTTACATCTGGCAAATTATAACAAGAAAGCGACACTTAAAAACTCAACAAACTAGAACCAGAATTTTAAAGCCAAACTATCCCCTCTTGCTTGTTTGTCTCTGTAACATGTAAACTGTACGCCTTGTTTCTCACACCTCGGTCTGACAGGTGGGGAAGTGATGGGTCACAGTCATGCTTCCACACACAAGCCGCTGAACAGTATCTAGTTCCTCACAGAGTAATGTTCCTCTGTCTGTTATCTCACGAACAGGCCTTTCAGTCTGCTTCAACCACTGGCATCTGAGCCAAGACAGGTACTCAGACAGCAGTGTAAATCATCACCAGCAGAGGAGTGCAACTGTGCATTCAGGGTCAACTACACTTACATGGTAAACCTATCATACACCGCCAAAATACCAGTCATTTTCAACATAGACGCCTTGTTTTTTAACTTGCAAGATAACAGCAATTAGGACGCCTTATGTATTTCATAAAGCAGTGCAGCCCCAGCTTGTGACTCTCATGTATTACATAAACTTAAGTCATAGACATAATCTTCCATGAACATGCAAAATTGAAACTCGATGACCGCATACCATTGTTTCATAACATTCACCAAATATATAACAATATATAAGAGTCAAAAGCTGCGGCTAAAAGTCGTAGTGACATGAAAAATATGTGCCACAAAACCTTATTTTTTGCAGGGAATTTTAACTACATTTAGGTTTTTACTGAGGTAATTTAGTGAAAACACAAAGGCAGCTGCAAGGTTTCAGGGTGCAGCAAGGAAGTTTAAAAGGTGACTGATAATTTTCAGATGACAAACCATATATCTTGCTGACCATACAACAACCTCTTGTACTGTACAGACCTCCACATGGGATGCACATGGTGTCAGCTGCATCTTGACAAGACATTCCTATATGCACTGACAGGAGGCTGTGAGCTGCAGAACAAAATGGCTGCCAGCACACTGAGTCATAGTTATATATTTTTGAGTCATATTTTTTTGGAACAGACCTTCCCAAAACATAAAATAATATCCATATTCCATTACTGATTTATAATCCAGGGCAGATTAGTCAACATTCCATTAGGTTTTTCCCATGAATGCAGAGACCGGACCCTGCAGAAACCCCATTTCTGGGTCATACAATACAGATAAGCCATATGTGGTAAAGCTGGGGTTAAAAATAGGTTTCTCTGTATGTTGAGGCATTTCTATAATCCATTTCATGCTTCATCTCCTGAGCTGACATTCCACTGCTGAGCCTGCTGACTTCTGACATCATCAGGCTTTTGTTACTTCTTTTCTAAAACTGGGTTGTCAGACTCACAACATATGAACAACGCACTCAGCTTTACTTGAGCTCGCTGCTATACAAAGTTAGCCTGGTGGGAAGTTTGCTACCAAACACAAATTGGATGATTTGTTTAGAAAAACATGACAATTATAGAAGAATTAATCAGTTCCTTGTGGCTACAGCAACTCTTGGGGTCAAGATCTTATATTTATTGATCATTACTTACTAATGGTCTTGCTACAAAATGTCTTTGGTCACTAAAAAAAAAAAACTCTTTGCTCTTTTCTACCAAATGGTCCAAAGACCTGCACTCAGGAACTTAAAAGTTCTTGACTGCCTTTCACAAGGGCAGGAACTAAATTCAGATACAAGTACTTCTGATCAAACTGCAGGTGAAGTTCCCCAGTTAGAAAAATATTTGGCTCCTGCAATGGAAAAGGGCTATTACGCTCAATGGGGGTGTTCTTACAGTCAGAGCAGAGAATCAGGTGCATATACATACAACAACAATGAAAGGTTCTCCAACTTGTCTCTTCAACACAGAGACTTGGTGGTACAACAGTGTCTCATAGAAATGATGTAATCATGGTCTTACTGACAAGTTAAACATGAGCAGAAGCATGACCTGTGTAGCATTTGTTCAGTTTGTTCAATACGCAGGTGTTGTCAAGTTAATTCCTTACCTCTAACACAGGTCCTGCCCCCAGAATGATCTGCTCCACCCCACTGGCAAACCCCTTCTGGCTGAGTGCAGTCAGATGATGAATGAGGAAGTTGGTGCTCTGGGTCTTCCCAGATCCACTCTCACCAGAAATCACTATGCACTGGTTCTTCCGTCGCTGTAACATGGCGTGATACGCCACATCCGCCACAGCATAAATGTGTGGCTCCAGCTTCCCCAGGGTGTGGTTGTCATACAATTTAACATATTTAGGATTATAGACTGGCAGGAACTGGAAGGGGTTAATCACAATAAGAATACTCCCAATGTAAGTATAGATCTTCTCCTGGCGAAAGCGTGCACGGAGGCTTTCCAAAAGGGCACGCTCTGTTAGCTCCGGGAGAGCACAGAGGTCAGACACTTCCGGAAGGCTGGGGGAGGAACCCCCTTTCCACCATGCGCCGACGCTCCTCAGTCACCCGCAGCCACATCTGTAGGCTGCCACCATAATGAATAGATCCATCTAGGTTCTTCTCCCGCAAGAGGAAGCGATAGTCATCGCCACTGCCCAGACCGCTGCGATTCTCCAAGGCGCTTCGTGGCCACAGCATCATTCGCTGAACAGGGCAGTCGCCAGGATTCAGGATCCATTCTTCCCCACCAAACTCCTTTACCTCAGCCAACACGTAGCATTTGGTACGCTCCAAGTGCAACCGTTCAATGAGGCACTCAATGGCTTCGGCAGCTGTGGTGTTCTTGCGGGCGCTGACAGGGCAGTAGATGGTCCCTTCAGCCAAGGCACCTGGGTAGACACGTAAAGTAAACTCCTGGTCCTCCAGGCGCCGCCGCATGCTGCCACTAGCGGTGGGCATGCTCGGCACGGC